>NC_049244.1:30144025-30447055 GCF_011100685.1 Canis lupus familiaris | reverse complement strand
TTGGCTTTGAGGATACCATACTCTTTTGATTTTCCTCTATCTTACTATTTGCCCCTTTTCATTTGCTGGCTGATCCTGCCTCATGCTCCCAACCTCCAAATTTTTGAGTGACCCAGGGCTCAGTTCTTAATCTTTTTCCCTTTTTTTATACAGACTCATTCCCTTGTTGATTTCATCCAGGTCCATGACTGATGACTGCTCAAGTCGTATCTATAGCTTGGACCTGTTCTCCAAACTCCCAATCTGTTTATCCAACTACCTACTTACATTTCTACTTGAATGTACAAACTTGATATGAGTAACAGTGAGCTCATCTCTGCCCCCTAAATCTGCTCCTTCTGCCATCTTCCCATTTCAGTTAATGGCAACTCCATTCTCTCAGCTGTTCAGGTCAAATCCCTGAAGTCATTCTTGTCCTTATCACTCAGATAAAGACAATACTCTAGGGCATGGTGGACCCACAGGATAAAAGAAGCCTGTATTCTGAAATGAATTACAGCTGCTTTACAGTAAAGCTAGACTGCCTTCTTCCAGAAAGTTACATGACAAGAAAGAAGTTCTAAATTATATAAGCCACTGTATTTTTGGATCTCTTTGTCACAGGGGCTTAACCTGTGCTCTAAGTAACATAGGAAGTGAGTAACTAGAAGTTGTAAATGTAGAAACTATTCTTTTGAGAAGTCTGAGTATGTGGGAAGAAGAGAACTGAATAAGGCCATTGCTGGAATGTTTTATTGAAAAAATTGCGAGAAGACTTGGCTCTGTGGGAAGCTTGGTACAATGTGATCAGTTCACTGAGATACAAGCCTGTTGTCTGATACAGTAAGTTCTCTGGATGTCCCCCAGAAAATCCAACTCACTCAGGTCTTTGGGCACAAAGTGGACCTGGAAGGGCGTAAGTGTCTGAGTCCTGTTTACAACACCATTCCTTCTTCTTGAGGTAATATACACTGTAAATTTTAAAATAATGGCATTGATGATCCAATAGTGGGAAGCACAGACTGAGTGAGCTTTTAGACCTTAAATGGATGAGATTTTGCATGGAACCATTCACGCTCATAATTCCCCTCTTGTACCAAAAAGTATATATAAATAAAAATACTGACAACTCTCAATTATTAAGCACCTAAAATTTATTCTAGCCTATGCAGGTGCTGCTTGCAAAAATCTGCAAGTCAGGTCTTACCACCTACAACAATTAACCATAATATTCATACTGTTAGTTGTTACCTGAATTTTTCCCTGGTGGCCTGGATCACTTTGTGACTTGTTCTAACATAGGTCTGAGTTTGCTGGCTTGCATTTTACTGGCCATCTCTTCCTTTTTAAAAAAGATTTAAAACCATTTTTTAACTAATCTCGATACCCAGAGTAAGGCTAGAACTCACAACCTTGAGATTAAAAGTTGCATGTTCCACCAACTGAGCTAGCCAGGAACCCCTGGCCATTTCTTCTATTGAGACACATTAACAAAAATTAAAGTAGGCAGGGATTTTTGAATATAGCTGCAGAAGGCTGTATGCTTAAAAGTGGGCTTTCATTTATGGCAGGCACCAATCTATTCTTAATATATATCTCAGAATTCAATGGTTTAGATCCAAAAGATTTAATACTAGGGAAGCTTGAACAGTAAAGTTCTGAAAATAGATAAGTCTAATATTCAAAGTAAAACCTCTGTTAGATTTTGTAGCATATAAAATATTCTAAATATTCACTGTATGGAGCCAACAAAGAATCCCTATGCTTCTTGAAATTGGCAGATAGAAGTCATCTTCAGAGACTGAATACCACTAGGGACTTTGCAGTAGACTCCATTGGACCTGGGATGGGTAATCAGTGGACCTAGGTCAGGAATTGTATCTATGATTCTCGGCAAGTATTTATTTCTGGCTTGGTTATGAAGACAAGAAAGAATGAAGGAGTAAAATAAAAGGTGTAGGACTGGTAGTTGAAGAGACAGCACAAACTAGCTATAAGATAGTGGAAATTCTCTCATGATGATGATATGTCAGATATTCATGAATGTTTGGGGCTTTTTTCACCAAATTTAACGACACCAGCCATCAGCATACATGAAAGAACATTACTTGAAGTCATTTTCTTTCTTTCTTTCTTTCTTTCTTTCTTTCTTTCTTTCTTTCTTTCTTTCTTTCTTTCTTTCTTTCTTTCTTTTTCTTCAAGATTATTTATTTATTTATTCATGAGAGACATACAGAGAGAGGCAGAACATAGGCAGAGAGGGAAAAAGGCTCCTTGAGGGGAGCCCGAAGCAGCACTTGATCCCTGGAACCAGGATCATGTCCTGATCTGGAGGCTGACATTCAACCACCGAGCCACCCAGGTGTTCTGAAGTCATTTTCTTTCAGTGAAGCTATAACACGGTCCATGTTAGAGACAGATGGAGAGCAGATGACTCTCCCAAGACCAGGAGATACCACACTCATAGCCCATAGCCATATTTACAGAAATAAAAGATGATACATGTGGGTCCATTCATCTTTACAGGAGGGTTGACTATTTCTCCAATTACTCTATTTACTCACATGTGGGAGAGGACTCCATCTTGTTCCTAAGTCACCAAAATCATAGGTGAGTATTTCACTGGAGGATATAGAGGACTTCATTCATGAGCCCAAAGACTCACCTTAGCCCCCATGCAGCAGTAAATTCTATAAGGAGGGGACATTTACCCAGATACTTCAGATACCTTCCTAGGACCAAGAAAAGACCCACATATTGTCCCAACTTGACTTCTAGATGCAGTTGTTACAAATCAGTAATTTTCAAATGATTTGCCCACTACCTATGATAAGAAATACATTTAACTTTGCATCCTTGTACAGATACTCATACCTTTGTATATAATTTAACTGAATCAAGCTTTTTGTGCAATAATACTTTCTTATTATGTGTAATGCACCTAATATTTTCCATTCAATTCTATTATATTGTAAAATTGCTGGTTGGACTTAGTATTGATTTCACAAAGTAGTAATGGCATGGTAACATGAAGTTTCAGAAAACAATGTTTTTGGTTAATAGAATAGAGAGATTCCTATAAATTGGTCCACTAACAATTTGGATTTTTTTCTTATTGGTTTATAGACTTGGCTTTCTCTTCCTTAAATTTTATAAAGCAACAACCCTTTTCTGTGACATCTCCAAAGTATATATCTTGTCTGTAACTAAGCAGCTTTCAGCAGCCTAGTGTGTAGCTGGCTTGGGCCCAGACCTGCCTGTGCAGCTCTGTAATTGGAGCACCCAGGAGATCGGAGATGAGAAAGGAGAAGTGGGTGTCAAGAAGATAGAAGTCTATCCTTATTACAAAAGCCTTCCCTTTATAAACAATTCTATCACTGGTATTGTGAGGTAGGGAGAGAAATAAAATGGGAAACTTCGAGTAAGAATGAAGGAAACAATGAATTTCAGGTAGGCAACCAACAACATCTGCAAAAACAATATAAGTGATAATGGCTACTACTAAGTATTACCCACCTGCAGTGTGCCAGGTACTGTGCTTAGTGTATTACATACATTATCTCACTTCACTCATAAAATTCCCCTGAGGTAGATAATATTATTTTATCATTATCTTTTTTCCACTTTAAATTTTGCCATCTTTTTAAAATTGAAGTATAATTACCATACCATATCATATTAGTTTCATGGGGACAACATAGTGATTTTCACATTTGTATACATTGTGAACCATCATCATAGAAGCCACACAAACTTGACTCATTAAATAAAAATTACAAGGTTAATTGAAGACACAGATCCCTGTTGATTGACCTTCTCAGGTATAAGCTGTTTGTGATATAAATTGGACTCAAATCATTGGTAGCTTCATACATTGAGACATTTGTCAAATCCCATTGGTGAGGCTCATGTAAAGTGGGCTGTGACAGTATCATGGGCTTAGGAAATGGGCAGAGGACTCCCGAACGTTAGGTCAAGTTGGGAAAGGGTCCACCGTTGCATTGATATGATAGAGAAAAGCCAAGTAGAAATTAGAGGTGGAGGGAGAGAGACAAAAATATACATAACACTTTAGGGCAAGATAAAGGTGTAACGGGGAAGAAAAGTAGAAATGTTGTGGCAGGTAAACTGGAAGACAAGGCAAGAGGCACAGGAGTCAGTTTGTGGGTCAGGTAAAGAAAGGGTCCAGTAATGATTCAGTGGCTGGGGTATGGACTAGGGTATCACACCTCAGCATGCACTGTAAGGCAGGATGTGGGGATTTAGAAAGCCATTCCAGATTGTGAGGAGACTTTAGGAAAGAGGTTAGGGTTAGGGGCTCATTAGAGTGACAGAGGAGAAAGCAACCAGTAAGGTCAAAGGATATAGTAAAAGCCCTAGAAGATAGGTTATTAATTTGAGTGGTAACATCCCTCATGCTTCTTACCAATTTCCAACAAATTATAAGACAGATAGGGCAGCCCGGGTGGCTCAGTGGTTTAGTGCCGCCTTCGGCCCAGGGCCTGATCCTGGAGACCTGGGGTCAAGTCCTGCGTCGGGCTCCCTGTATGGAGCCTGTTTCTCCCTCTGCCTCTCTCTCTCTCTCTCTGTCTCTCTCTCTCTCATGAATAAATTTAAAAAATCTTTTAAAAAATTATAAGACAGATACCCTTTAGAAGCTACATTCTCTCCTTTTGCCATAACTCTGTTAAAATGTGTGAATTTGTGATTGAATAATCAAGTATTGCAAGTCCCCTACATCTCTTGGATGAATCTAGATTCTTAGATTCAAAAAATGAGCTGGAAAAATGCTTATAATCGTATATTTCAATTGTTTCCTCAAGTAACCTCGTCATAGAACGCTTTCTCTCTTTCTTCTTCTTCCTCCTCCTCTTCCTTCTTTTTTCTGTTTCTCCTATTTTTTTTTAAAGATTTTATTTATTTATTCATTTGTTTCTCCTAATTTAAATCTTAAATGGAATCTTAAAACATAAAACAAATGAAAGCTGAGCTGCTCAGGTGGACAGTAGAGTAGTATGACCTTCCTGTGACCTCCCAGGGTGGCCCTTGAGTGAAAACCACTGATGTGGTTTGAGTCTCTCATTTTATAATAGAGTTTGAGGCTCAGAGAAGAAAGTGATGTGTCCCCAAGTCACACTGTGGTTTTATAAATAGATCAGGAAGCAAGAGGCTGTTAGAACATTATAGTAACATAATATCTAAATTACTCAAAAACTAAAACCATTTTGTGTCTTGGTTAAAGTTATACTTTCTAAAACAATTGATTTTCAAATATTCAAATCCTACCAACCACCCAAAGAAACTCTCCTGGAGATACCAAGTACTCCCAACAGGGGGCAGAACAGCTTCCTGCAGAGCCTGGGGAGCTATGGCTGTGGCTGCTGAAGTATAAGGGAAGTGTGAGAGTTTATAAAAAGACATCTGTGGAGATTCTGGAGGGCTGCACCTCACAGGCATAACTGTCTGGGGTTTCAACTGCAATAGTCTTGCATTTCAACACTTTACCACAGGGAGCTGAGAATACTAGGAGTGCATGTTTTTGCTTTCCTAAGGTTTGATCAACAGTCACCTGAAGGAAATAACAATGGACAGAAAAGAAGCGAAAACTACAGGAGTGACAATAAAGTGGCAAATATCTGACAGGTGGATCAAGGAGCAAAAGCCATCAGACTGTGGAGAACTAACCCTCTCCCCACTCCCCACCCTCACAGATATGCAAACACAGCTTCCTAAGAGTTTAGGCCACAGGAGTAGCTCTGCCTTGCTTCTGTGCATTGGCACTCTCGCTACACATACCCAAAGGCGTATTATGTTCACATCCTAAACACTGATGAGCACCACTCTCTAATTTTTATCTACCCACCCCTCTAAAACCTCTCAACTGAGAGTTTGAAGGAGGAGAGGAAGATGAAAATGACAATAGTTAAACAAGACACAACCTTCATCTTTCTTTGGAGTAAATGAAATTGTGCCAACATCCCGGGTTATTTGTGTCATTTTGATTCATTTGCCAACACAGTTACATAGTGGAATTAAGATTACCATTCTTTCCACATTAAATTGAAATCTTCTCTGTAGCTCTTATACAATTTGGCACTGATATGAAAGATTTCATTCTGGGTGCCTGGGTGGCTCAGTTCGGTCAAGCATTTGCCCTCGGCTCAGGTCATGATCCCAGGATCCTAGGATTGAGTCCTGCATGGGGCTCCCTGCTCTGCAGGGAGCCTGCTTCTCCCTCTACCCTTCCCCCCTACTTGTGGTCTGTTTTTCTCAAATAGATCAATAAAATCTTTTTAAAAAAAGAAAAAGAAAGACTTCAGTCAAATAATGTGTTGCTGGGTAAGATACATAATCAAATGCTACAATCATTATTATTACTAGCATAATGCCAATTATCCATCACAAGATTACAGAAGTGAAAAACATGAAGATTTCATCCTGAATCAAGTGTCTGTCTCTTCAACTAGACAAAGTAGGGACCAGTTCACCTAGAGCTCATGGTCCATAGCTCAGGACTATGCTGATGGTAACAAAGATATTAAGATGATAGGGTACCAGAATGGCTCTAAACAGAACACGGGATACGCAAAACATCTTTTTTTCAACAGTATGACAGTCTGTGTTAAAGATATTACCATGTGTTGAGATAAAAATTTTTAAAAAGAAAAAAACTGAAATCCAGTAATCCTTTGCCAGCTTCTGGAGCATCATGATTGGAAAAACTTCAGTTGGCAAGCACACATATAGAAAGTAGGGGTTAGGAGAAAAACTATAAAAATGTATTAATATGCATTTTAAGCCCAAAATAAACAGAAGTTCTAGCAAGCAGCCATGTTCCTACTCAACCAGAGTTTGTAGCATAATCAGTTCTTTATTATTCAGAGAACACTGCCATGGCTCTGTGACCTGAATAAGAGGGAGTGCCCACAGATTTTAAGTTATGTGCATTCAACATCCTTGCAAAGTTATAATATCACCCCTCTGGCTTGAAACTTCATGCCTTTGATACCTGCATTCTTTTTAGTTTTAGTTTTGCAGGTCTCAGCAAAATATATTTGTAATCCCCAGGCAAATTGACAAATTCTGGTACTGCCCAAGGACATATTTTCAGGCTAACTCTTCTATCCATAATTTGAGAGTTGGAATTCAAAGAGGTCTCACTTTATAGACTGTCTCATGTAGTTTATAGGATGGGGTGGTAGTATCTGTTGTCTTCCCTGGGGACTGTATTAGGGTTCTCCAAAGAAATAGAACCAATAAGGTCTATATCTATATCTTTATATCTATATGTAATCTGTATCTAATTCTATACTGTTAAGATAGATTCATGTGGTTCTAGAAGCCTATAGAAAGCTGGAAAACTAGGAAGGCTGGTGGTATAATTCAATTTGAGTCCAAGCCCCTGAGAATTGAGGGAGTGCTGGTGTAAGTCTCAATCTACTCTGAGAACCAGGAGCACTGATGTTCAATGTCAGGAGAAGATGGATGTCTCAGCTCAAGCAGAGAGAGCAAATTCACCCTTCCTCAGTCCTTTTTTCTATTCAGACTTTAGGTGGATTGGATGATGTCTGCCTGCATTGATGAGAGTCAGCCTTTTTATTCAGTCTACAGATTCAAATACTAATACCCTCATAGACATACCTAGAAATAATATTTTACTAGCTATCTGGATATCCCAATCAAGTTGACACAAAAAATTAATCTTTAAAGGGATTGGGGTAAAATGCCTTAAACGGTGGCCTGCCCCCTTATATCATTAAAGTCATGTGGTTACAACTGAGAATTTCTATATTTGAGGCCAGCTATCATTTTTTATTATACCTAAGATGGTAAAAACATTTCATTTCAAGCGCCAAATGTGATTGATTGGCAAGGACTACTTGGACTCTGTTAAGAAGGTGAATGGGGATTTACCAAAAAATAGTGCTGTGATTGATTGGTGATGTCTGCTATGGTTGAATGTTAGAGGTGTGGCACTAGGAAGGGGGCATATTTGCTGAACCTAAACAACACTCTTTTCTTTACAAAAGTTATCTTTTCAATAAAGCCTCCCTAAAAAACAAGTAAATTATACTATTATTTACAAATAGCTTTCCACAAAATCATCTAGTTAACTGTTACTTCTTCAGTGGATTCCATTCAAACATGACTTCTTCAGGGAAGTTTGCTCTGACCATTTTTAGGACATTTTCTGTTATACGATGTCGTTGTATCAGCTTTTATCCCTTCGTCTCCTCTAACTCAGTTGAAATATCTATTCATTGGTTTAATTACTGGATTAATAGCTGTGTATTCCAACCTTCTAGCCAGTGAGCTCATGACAGCAAAGCCATGTTCTATTTGACTCTCCGTTCCAACCCCAGTATCTGTCATAGTAGATACTCACTAAACATTTATTAAATGAATTGAAACCAAGCATTTATTTTTCTCTTAAATTTTTCTGAGACTCAGGTCAGATTTGTTACCTTTCATCGCTTATTCTTTCCAGAGACTGAGGCATATGCATAATACCTACCAGATCAAGGTTACAAATTTGGAAGACATTGGAATTTGAAATCCTAGGCTTATGAGTCTCTAGATTTGTTCTCAATCACGCTTTCTTCCATGTCTATGATATACACAGTACCTGCATTGCCATATGAAGATGTTCATTTTAGGTTATAAATAAATGCTGGCAGATCCAGGAACAGAAACAAAAATCTTTGTATTTGAATGGAGGCAGTATGGTATAGTGTAGGGAGGACTAGAACAGGAGTCATAGTCCTGCCATTTATTAGCTTAGTAACCTTGGAAAATTAAATTCATTTCTCTTATCAGCATAATAAAAAAAAGTAGAGTCAGTAGTTTTAAAAATTATTTTTTATAGTGGGACTATTTTTAACATTAAATTTCAGAAATCCCATGTAGAAGTACAACATTGAACGAGATGAAGTAGAGCTGCTCTAAGTAAAGGTGAGCAATAGAGGCTACATCTGGAATTTTGCTTCTACTGCCTCTCCAGTATTGCAAGGAACCTCCTGAATCTCACATAGGCATGCCATTAAAACAAAAACAAAAACAAACAACAACAGCAAAAATGTATAGAGAATATAATTAATGGTATTATAATAATGTGGTATTGTGACAGACAACAGTTACACTTGTGGTGAGCATAAGCAGAGTGTAGAGAGCTGTCAAACCACTGAATTATATACATAAAACTAATGTGTGTCATTATACTTCAATTTAAAAAAAAAGAGGGAGAAAATTCTGATACAGGCTACAGCATAGGTGAATTCTGAAGACATTTTGCTCAGTGAAATAAGCCTCATACAAAAGGACAAATAGTGGTATGATTCTACGTATATGAGATCCCTACAGCAGTCAAACTCAGAGAGACTGAAAACAGAGTGGTGGTTACCAGGAGCTGGAAGGAAGGGAAATGGACAGCTGTTGTTTAAAGGGGTACTGAGGGCACCTGGGTAGCTCAGGGGTTGACAGTGCCTTTGGCTCAGGTTGTGATCCTGGGGTCCTGGGATTGAGTACCATATCAGGTTCCCCACAGGGAGCCTGCTTCTCCCTCTGTCTATGTCTCTGCCTCTTTCTCTGTCTCTCATGAATAAGTACATAAAAGCTTTAAAAAATACAATAATAAGTTCTTTATAGATCTTGGAAACTAGCCCTTTATCTGATATGTCATTTGCAAATATCTTCTCCCATTCTGTAGGTTGTCTTTTAGTTTTGTTGACTGTATCCTTTGCTGTGCAAAAGCTTCTTATCTTGATGAAGTCCCAATAGTTCATTTTTGCTTTTGTTTCTTTTGCCTTCGTGGATGTATCTTGCAAGAAGTTACTGTGGCCGAGTTCAAAAAGGGTGTTGCCTGTATTCTTCTCTAAGATTGAGATGGAATCTTGTCTCACATTTAGATCTTTCATCCATTTTGAGTTTATCTCTGTGTATGGTGAAAGAGAGTGGTCTAGTTTCATTCTTCTGCATGTGGATGTCCAATTTTCCCAGCACCATTTATTGAAGAGACTGTCTTTCTTCCAATGGATAGTCTTTCCTCCTTTATCGAATATTAGTTGACCATAAAGTTCAGGGTCCACTTCTGGGTTCTCTATTGTGTTCCGTTGATCTATGTGTCTGTTTTTGTGCCAGTACCACACTTTCTTGATGACCACAGCTTTGTAGTACAACCTGAAATCTGGCATTGTGATGCCCTCAGATATGGTTTTCTTTTTTAAAATTCCCCTGGCTATTCGGGGTCTTTTCTGATTCCACACAAATCTTAAAATAATTTGTTCTAACTCTCTGAAGAAAGTCCATGGTATTTTGATAGGGATTGCATTAAACGTGTATATTCCCTGGGTAACATTGATATTTTCACAATATTAATTCTGCCAATCCATGAGCATGGAATATTTTTCCATTTCTTTGTGTCTTCCTCAATTTCTTTCAGAAGTGTTCTATAGTTTTTAGGGTATAGATCCTTTACCTCTTTGGTTAGGTTTATTCCTAGGTATCTTAAGCTTTTGGGTGCAATTGTAAATGGGATTGACTCCTTAATTTCTCTTTCTTCAATCTCATTGTTAGTGTATAGAAATGCCACTGGTTTCTGGGCATTGATTTTGTATCCTGCCACTCTACCAAATTGCTGTATGAGTTCTAGCAATCTTGGGGTGGAGACTTTTGGGTTTTCTATGTAGAGTATCATGTCATCAGCGAAGAGGGAGAGTTTGACTTCTTCTTTGCCAATTTGAATGCCTTTAATGTCTTTTTGTTGTCTGATTGCTGAGGCTAGGACTTCCAGTACTATGTTGAATAATAGTGGTGAGAGTGGATACTTATTAAACTCAACACCAAAGAAACAAACAATCCAATCATGAAATGGGCAAAAGACATGAAGAGAAATATCACAGAGGAAGACATAGACATGGCCAACATGCACATGAGAAAATGCTCTGCATCACTTGCCAGGGAAATACAAATCAAAACCACAATGAGATACCACCTCACATCAGTGAGAATGGGGAAAATTAACAAGGCAGGAAACCACAAATGTTGGAGAGGATGCGGAGAAAAGGGAATCCTCTTACACTGTTGGTGGGAATGTGAACTGGTGCAGCCACTCTGGAAAACTGTGTGGAGGTTCCTCAAAGAGTTAAAAATGGACCTGTCCTATGACCCACCAATTGCACTGTTGTGGATTTACCCCAAAGATACAGATGCAATGAAACGCCGGGACACCTGCACCCCGATGTTTATAGTAGCAATGGCCACAATAGCCAAGCTGTGGAAGGAGCCTCGGTGTCCATCGAAAGATGAGTGGATAAAAAAGATGTGGTTTATGTATACAATGGAATATTACTCAGCCATTAGAAACGACAAATACCCACCATTTGCTTCAACGTGGATGGAACTGGAGGGTATTATGCTGAGTGAAGTAAGTCAATCGGAGAAGGACAAACATTATATGTTCTCATTCATTTGGGGAATATAAATAGTAGTGAAAGGGAATATAAGGGAAGGGAGAAGAAATGTGTGGGAAATATCAGAAAGGGAGACAGAACGTAAAGACTGCTAATTCTGGGAAACGAACTAGGGGTGGTACAAGGGGAGGAGGGTGGGGGGTGGGAGTGAATGGGTGACGGGCACTGGGGGTTATTCTGTATGTTGGTAAATTGAACACAAATAAAAAATAAATTAAAAAAATAAAATAAAAAAATAAAGGGGTACTGAATAGAAAAAACAAAACCTTCAAATTTTAAAATAATTATAAATTTACAGGAAGTTGCAAAGGTAATAGACTGGTACTATATTCCTCCACATACTTCCCCCAATGGACCATTAAAAGAAAAAACATAGATATAAATGTATACTTAATGCCACTGAACTGTACACTTAAAAATGGTTAGAATGGTAAATTTTACATTATATACATTTTACTTCAATAAAAAAATGTAAATTAAAAAAAAAAAAACAACTTTGAGGGCATCTGGCTGGCTCAGTTAGTAGAACATGAGACTATTGACTTCAGGGTTGTGAATTTGAGCACCATATTGGCTGTAGAGATTACTTAAAAATAACGTCTTAAGGGCAGCCCAGGTGGCTCAGGGGTTTAGCACCGCCTTCGGCCTGGGGCTGGATTCTGGAGACCTGGATAGGATCGAGTCCCATGTCAGGCTCCCTGCATGGAGCCTGCTTCTCCCTCTGCCTGTGTTTCTGCCTCTCTGTGTCTCTCATGAATAAATAAATCTTAAAAAAATCTTAAAACAACAACAAAAACAACAAACAACAAAAACTAGACAATTTTCCAAGGCCTACCCAGCTCCAAAATTCCATGATTGTATGAATCCTGTATGTTAGCCCATCCTCATTGCATTTTATAGTTATGGACTTCTAGAGCATGAGTATACCTTAGAAATCAGCCAGTGTAAGATGCAGTTCAAGTCTCCTGCTTCTCTTCAGGTCTTCTATCTGCCATGGGGTTTAACTAGAGTCTTGAATTAGGCCTCTAACAAATGTGCTTCACAGTGGTGGTTTTTACTATTTTCTATTTTCATATTTTTCTACTAGTAATTCCCTGTTGACTTTTTTAATGGTCTGCAGGAGCTGTTTCTTTGGGCTTACTTAACTCATTTTGATTTATCTGGTGGTGGAAGTGCATCCCTCTTCATCCCCCCTCATAATGGGTTTGGCAGTCCTGCCTTATATTATTTTCCATTTCCAATGTCGTATTACTGTTTTCTTTATGGCTGCACCAAGACACGAAGGCTGCACTGAAATGGCCATGAGCTCAGTAAATTTCACTTTCCTTATTCTGTTTGTTATTTTTTCTTTTTAAATATTTATACATATAAGAAGTTACATATAGTTTTACATAAATTCAATATGTGTGATCATATAATGCCTACTGTTTTTTAAATGCAATTTTTATTTGGGTTTAGCTTTTCTCTTCCCATATACTCCTCTCTCAGTCTGCACTAGCTCCTCATAGACACAGTTATCCATGTTAACAAACTACTGCATATGCTTTCATGTAACTCTTTATGCTCATGTGCTCATAAATAAATGACTACACATAATGTACATACATATTCATATTGTATACATACACATATACACAGAGAGCCTTTGTCACTGTTTTGCAAAAATTACAACATACACATATTTTCAGACCCTCTTTGTAATGGCTGTATAACATTTTATACTGCAGTGTGTCATGATTTATTCAACCATTTCCCTATTGATGGACAGTCATTTGTTTCTACTTTTTTCTCTGTTATGCCTCTAAAATAATGCTGCAATAAACATCCTTGCATAGACAAGCTATATACCTGTGTTTTCCCTTCTATGGAACTGATGCCCATAAGAAGCATTTGTGGGTCAAAGTGTACATGCATTTTAAATTTTAACAGAGCATGGGTTGCATTTCAACAATAGCTAAGGCAATCCACCTTCTCACTGGCCATGTATGGTAACACCCTTGCCCCATATTCCTATCAGCAATAGAGGTTGTCAATCTTTTCAACCTTTGCCACTTTGAAGTGGTAACACTATGTAATAGTTTGACAATATTTTCATATATTCTTTGGATATTGAAACCCTCCTATTTTCCCCTGAGTTTCGTGTCCCCTCATTGTTACTTTTTTGGAACTCTTTTGCATTAGAAATATTAACTCTTGGGGATCCCTGGGTGGCTATTGTTACATATCACCAATTTGCCCTCCAAATACATGTTACCAAGAAGTGATCCACTTAAAATTATATTTAGATGTCAGTATGTTTAGTGTTCTGGAAATTCATTTTAAAACCAACCTGTGGGTGCCTGGGTGGCTCACTGGTTGAGCGTCTGCCTTCAGCTCAGGGCGTGACCTTGGGGTCCTGGGATTAAATCCCTGCATCTGGCTCCTTACAGGGAGGCTGCTTCTCCCTCTGCCTGTGTCTCTGCCTCTCTCTCTGTGTCTCTTATGAATAAATAAATAAAATATTTTTAAAAAATAAATTAGAAAAATAAAACCAACCTGTGACTATTTAAATCTAGAAAAAAACAAGTCCCTCCCTCCTCTTGAATCTCAACTCAACTCCCCATATCCACTTCAAGGTACAAATAAACCTCCTTTTTTTCAATTAGTTGCTCTCACTTTGGAGTCCAAAGATGTGCTCTGAGGAGTCCATGAACCCCTGGGTATTATATGCAAATTTAGTGTGAGTCTGCAAATGTATGGAGATTTTCACCTAGAGGAGAGTCTTATCTTTCATTAAATTCTCAAAGGGGTTCATGACTTAGAAAACATAAACACCTTTATCTTTATGGATATAAAGGGATGTAAACAACTGAGCCCTAATCTCACATAATTATTGCAGGAGGTGGGAAGATAAAACAATGTCTGCCTTTGAACTGCAGACTATGTGAAAACTGAAATAGACATGAGATAGTAATAAAACATGTGACCAAACAGTGTGGGCACTAATTGGTGTTATCTGCTCACAGAGAAATTAAAACTTGGACAGTAGATTAGTAAAGTGGCCATTTTTCATGACATTGTGGTCTTTACTAAACACAGTACTGTTGAGTTTTTTCCTTTTGTAGAAAGCATCCTTCTCAACCCAGTACTTCGATGCTACAGGTCTTTTTCTCATTTTACCTCTAACTCAGACTAATTACAAAGGAATGAATATTTTATCATCTTTCTTATGATAACCTAAGGCTATTGAATTTTGGAGTCAAAGCCATTATTTAATTCTGTCATTAAAATATACTATTAAAAATGACTTTCTTCATCCATAAAAATTCACATGAGCATTTGATAAAATTTCATGATATTTAAACTAGGAAATATAATTTTCTTCTAGAGAACCTGCCACGTTGGGACACAATTAAAAAGGGTGAATCCCTTATATTTGCATTGATTAGGATTCCATCCTCTCTCCTTTACTTTTTAATTAGTTTGTACCCAAGCCTAAACTTGGCCTGAAATTCTCTTCTCTTCCTTTGTCTGAGAAAAAATACTACTTAGCTTCATCTCTCTGTAGCACAATAGTATCCCTAAAGGTGTTCTACAGAACCACAAACGTCCTTGAGCCACATGCCAGGGCAACGCATTGTGGCGAAACATCTCTCTTCCAGCATGGATGGGAAAGAACCCTCAGAGGGTTAGATTGGTGTATCTCACGTGGAGAGATCTGCTCCTCTTTATGCCTTTGGTAAGCAATCAGCTGCTTGGGTAAACACAGACAGCATTCTACAAAAAATAAATAAATAAAATAAAATAATAATAATAATAATAATAAGAAGAAGAAGAAGAAGAAGAAGAAGAAAAAGAAAAAGAAAAAGAAAAAAGAGAAAAAAAACCATATAAGCATGTGGACAATTTTCCCTGTTGAGCTTAGCAAATCAAATAGCTCAGAGGCATTCATCTTTCATGAAGTGTGGTTTCCAGTCTCATCTGTCATGTGACAGCAGAAGCACTTGTGTGGGGATGACAACTGCACATCCCTATCCATTTGGGTTTCATTTCATCAACTGTATTTGATACCAGTTGAAAACAGCTCCTTTAGCTCTTTACCTCCTCTGCTCTGAGCACTTTCCCTACCCCGCCCCCCACAAAGTTTCTTCAGAGACATGTTTTTAAATGATAATGAAGGCTGAGGTAAAGTTCTATGACCTGATGCTATCTGAGAGATATAAGGATTCTTTTTTTTTTTTTAATTTTTATTTATTTATGATAGTCACAGAGAGAGAGAGGGAGAGAGGCAGAGACATAGGCAGAGGGAGAAGCAGGCTCCATGCACCGGGAGCCCGACGTGGGATTCGATCCCAGGTCTCCAGGATTGCACCCTGCGCCAAAGGCAGGCGCCAAACCGCTGCGCCACCCAGGGATCCCGGATATAAGGATTCTTTTAAAGTACATATTAGTGGAGGATTTGGCTAATGTTTCTGATTCATGACCCAATAAAAGATATCTTTCTAATCCTGTTGGAAAAATGTTTACATTAATGTGTTTTTGTTTTATTAGTTGGAATTTATTTCTATACTTTGCTCCCCTACAGAGCTAAGTGCTTAATGTAACTTGAGTCCCTTCAAATCTTAAAACAACCATGAGAGGTAGATATTATTGTGTCTGTTATACAAATCAGAGAATGAAGTCTCATGGAGGTTAAAGAGAGGCCCCAGTATGGCCAGGAAGTAGCTGATCTTGGGTTTAAACCTGGATCCCTTGACATTTCTGTCCTTCCTCTTAGCTACAAAACTATTTGATAATACTTTAAACATGACCCCACCTCTGGAACTGACCTCCTATGCAGGCAATAAACTGGTAATTTGCCCCTAAGTAAAATCGTCCAGTAAAGTGAATCCTATGAAAAGGTCCTAGGTACAATGTTAGAAACGTGTCAGTCAGAGTCAATCAGGGACGCAGACTCACCATTAATGATGTAGAATAAGGGATTCATTACAGAAATTTGGATTTAATGCCAATTGGTCGATCTGTTAAGTCTATAAAGACTTGTTGCCTTTGCATCTGATGTTGGGCCTGAGGTCTCTGCAGGTCAGCAGGGCTAATAGGAAAAAAACTGACTGGGAAGCAGAAGAGAAGGACGAACTGAAATTCACATCTGTCTCTCACCACCTCCAACTCTGATGACGCAGGGATTTGCAGAAAATGCTGTTGTCCTTTGCTACATTGCTGCACATGCACCTGGCCCCGTGCTGGGAAGAACTGAAGGAGGAGAGCTGATGCAGAGCTGGCTGTGGCCCCAGCCAACAAAGCAAGGCAGCAGAGTGGTGAGGGTGTGTGCAGGCTGCAGGGGCACATGGTGACCTACACTAACCTTGCTGTTTCATTTCCACCTTCTAGATCTTAAAAATCCCTAACCCAAATCTAAATAGAGAAGGCAATTTGGAAAAATAAAACTCTAGTTTAGTTACATTGACACAGTATAAAACTACCACAAGGAACTTGTGAGGGGACTATGTACTTTTAGCTGTTGTTTTTGAACACCTGGGAACACATATATATATATTTTTTAAGATTTTATTTATTTATTCATGAGAGATCCAGAGAGAGAGAGAGAGAGGTAGAGACACAGGCAGAGGGAGAAGCAGGCTCCATGCAGGGAGCCCAACGTGGGACTCGATCCCGGGCCCTCCAGAATCATGCCCTGGACTGAATGCGGTGCTAAACTGCTGAGCCACCCAGGCTACCCCACATACCCATTTTATAGAACAAATCAAATGTTTTTCCTGAGAAGTTGCACATAGTAAAAAATAAATAATATAATCCATTTCTCCTCATTGTCGTCACTTACTTAGCAACGTTTTATCTTAATTTCTCACTCATCTTCAGTTGACCCTTAAAGTTTCTCTACTGTCTTCCTCTCTAAACTTAATCAATCATGAAAGCATGAGGGATTTTTCAATTACAGGAAATTTTTTCTGTAAATTGAGAGGTATTTTTAAAGTTTCTTAATTTATTTAAATTATTTATTTATTTATTGTCTTTTTAAAATTTAAATTCAATTAGCCAACATGTAGTACATCATTAGTTTCAGATGTAGTGTTCAATAATATATTTAAAGTTTTAAAAGTAATATTCTTAAATGAAAACATCAAATCTCACATTTAAAAACTTGTAAGTGGAATAGTGTTGAGTAATAACATATTTACCCTAAATGTAAATATTTGGGACTGTGGGGTAGCTCAGCAGTTGCGCATCTGCCTTTAGCTCAGGGTGTCATCCTGGGTCTAGGGATCGAGTCCCACATCGGGCTCTCATAGGGAGCCCTCTGTGTATCTCTCATATGTATCTCTCTCTGTGTATCTCTCATAAATAGATAAATAAAATCTTTTTTAAAAAAATACATAAATGTAAATATTTATCTTCCACAGAGGTTGCTCATAAAGTAATTTTACAGGACTTCTAGGATACATTTAGGCAATACAAAACAATTATTGCAAGAATGAAAACACTTTTTTACATAAATTCTTTGTAAAGCGTGATGGTTAATTTTATATGACAACTTGAGTAGTCCATGGGTGCCCACATTAGATATTGTTTCTGGTGTATCCAACAGGGTGTTTCTGAATGAGATTTGCACTTGAATTGGTAGGTTAGGTAAAGCAGATTGCCCTCCCCAATGTGGTTGGGTGTTATCCCATCCAATGAGGGCCTGAATAGAACAAAAGGCAGAAGAAGGAAGAATTTGTCCCTTTTTCCTGCCTCACTGATAAAGCTGGGACATCTCCTCTCATCTCCTCCTGGTCCTGGACTGGGATATACACCATAGTCTCCCCTGATTCTCAGGCTGCTACACTCAGACTGGCACCAGCTCCCCTGGGTTTCCAGCCTGCAGAAAGCAGATCATGGAAGACTTCAACCTCCACAGTCCCATGAGTCAATTTCTCATGATAAGTCTCTATTTCTGTATAGATAGGTATAGATACATAGATACATCTTATTGGTTCTGTTTCTCTTGAGAACCCTAGTAGATAGAGTAAAATATTTTTTGTGATGTAATAGTATTGACTATGAGAAAATTATGATATAATCAATGAAACCTCTCAGGATCTGACCTGGCCTCTAGTTCAGCCCCGTTTCTGTATGCAGGTTGATCTGTATAATCTATGTTCTCACATACTCCCCCTAAGTCATGCTCTCTCCATTCCGGATTCCAACTGAGTCTGGGGAAAGAGGACTGTATTGCCAAGTAAGCTTGGGAAATATGTGTACCATCGCTGTCCCTTATCATTTCATAATCAAATGTGAGCAAATTAAAAACTTTGAGAAATCCCTGACTTAATATTACCTGACCCACAAGTTTTACAAATTTATCTTTACCGCATGCCTTTTTTAAAAAAATACCCTACCCTACCCCACAGAGCTAGAAACTCACAGTACTTATTTTGAAGAGATGTGATGAAGATAATGTGTCCTTCATGGTTTCATGAAATCTCTGGTAGCCATAGTCTCTATTCCATTATGCGGGAGATAGCAGTGAGCAAGGACCCTGGCTCTTAGGAACTCCTTATCTTTTAGCCCTTCCAGTTTTCCCTGCACATCCCCACACTCCTAATTCTGAGAAGAAATTCTACATTATGTCAACCAGGTGAGCATATTTTTTTTCAGGCAGTGAGAATAGAGATGAGGGAGTGATTCTCCAGACATACTACAGGAAGGATTGGTAAATATAGTGGCAAATTGGATATGGGGGTTGCTGTAAACTGGATGTCTGTGTCCTCACCAAACTCATATGTTGAAACCTAATCCCCAGTGTGATGGTATTTGGAGTGAGATCTTTGGGCAGTGATTAGGTCACAAAGGTTACACACTTATAAATGAGATTAGTGTTCTTATAAGAGACCCCAGAGAGTTGCCCTGCCCTTTCCACCACCAGTAAAAATATGGCTGTCTATCAAACCAGGAAGCAGGCTATCACCAGATACTATATCTTCCAGTACCTTAATCTTGAATTTCTCAGTCTCCAGACTATGAGAAATAAATTTCTGTTACTTAAAAACCACCCAGTCTATGATATTTTGTTATAGCAACTCAGACAGACTAAGACAGGTATGAAGTAGAAGATGAAGTCAAAGATGACTCTGGTGGTAATTCCATTAAGAAAGAAAGAAAGAAAAAGTGATAGGATAAATTATGTTGCCCATATGCCAGGCACTGTTTTAAGCTTTGGGCATATAGCAGTGAACAGAGATAATTTTCATTTGTTTATTTTCACCTGATAGGACAACAGTGCTATGGAATATCTAGCTGGAGCCACTTGAAAATTCATAAATGGCCTTCAGGCAGACAGAAGTACATAAGCAAATACACTGAAAATTATTCTTATAAATTTGCTTCTGAACAATCCTTATAGCTTAATAGTCTGTCCTTATTAAAGCACTCTCCCTTAATCCATTGTTAAAAAGACATGTGCTCTCTGCCCTGAGGAGCCCTGCAAAGTACTGCAAGTTTAAAGAACATGCACTGGACAGAGGGAGTGTGCTTAGGTCTTTACAGGCACAACAGCACAAAAGAAAATTCCCTTGCTCCCTGAGTTGCATTTGAATGCTCTGTGCATACTAACAGCACTCAGTATGCACCAACTACCTACTAGGTGCAGGACTCTGTGCCTAGTGCTTTCATGTATGCCATCTCATCCTTCCCAAATAATAGCAGTTTCAACCCTGTAAATAATTGAAAACATGCCATTGAGGTAGCTCTATTCTATCAGGGGGGAAAAATGTGTGTTTTACAAATAAACCAGTAACAGACACATTTCAGAGTATGAAATTCAATGTAATTTCAAAATCAACTTTTTAAAATGAATACAGATAAAATTTCAACAAGAGGTTTACTAATTTTTTTTCTATGATCAATTATCCTTAAGATATAGAGAAACAGGGATCCCTGGGTGGCGCAGCAGTTTGGCGCCTGCCTTTGGCCCAGGGCATGATCCTGGAGACCCGGGATCGAATCCCACATCAGGCTCCCGGTGCATGGAGACTGCTTCTTCCTCTGCCTATGTCTCTGCCTCCCTCTCTCTCTCTGTGACTATCATAAATAAATTTTAAAAATTAAAAAAAAAAGATACAGAGAAACAAGCCACCTGGGCAGCTCAATTTGTTAAGCATCTGACTCTTGATTTTGGCTCAGGTCATTCAAGCCTCCTGCTGGGCTCTGCACTGGGTGTGGAACCTACTTAAGATTCTGTCTCTTCTCCCCCCCCCCCCCCCCCCCCCCGCTTCACCCTGCTTCCTTCCCTCTCTCTAAGGAAAAAAAAAAAAAAAAAACCGAAATAGAAAAACAAAATCATAAACTAGAAACTAGTTACAAACTATCAGGAGGTCTTAGCTTTCTTAAGACAAGTATATTAACGAGCATATTTATTCTTTTACATAACATGAGTTCATTCTTGGCTTGAATATTTAGAAATCTATTTGTTGCACTCAAACCAGAGGGAGAAAGCTAATGTGCAGTACCTTCTGTAATGGAATGATGAGTCAAGGGGTCCTTTCTCCTGACATTAAGAAAGGAGGTCAACAAAGGGACATATTTCATTTTCTTCTTTTGCTCTTCTGTGTTTTACAATTTTTCTATGATAAAAATGCACTACCTTTGTAGTGAGGGAGGAGAAAGCAAGAAAAGGACAGGACTATGGAATTATTTTGGTAGTCTATTAAAACCTCAAATACAAAGACTTGCAAAAACCAGTTACAAAAAATTAATATTGATTTTAAATGTGATAAAACAGCCCAGCTATATCACGTCTGTTCTCCTTTTGTTCATTTAAGATGAATGAACACTTCAGAGAGAGTTTGAGGTATTAGTCTTCCTTACTGTCAGCCTTTCCATCTCTTCTCAAATGGTGTTAATGAAGGTCAATTTATATGTTCAAGTACATTCAGCCAGGACCTGGTCTTGACGTGAAGACTTTTGTAATTACAGTTTTTTATAATAGCCACAAGCCTCAACAAGACTATTTCTCCCAGAAGCAAATTATCTATCCAATGCCTCCCCCAAAGACCCAGAACTCTGAACAGCTGATTCACTATCTTCATGACTAATGGATGGCAAGAAAGAGCCAAGATATATAAAAACATTGAAAAAAAATTTTGTGAAAGATCAGTGGTATAAGTAAGATTCGAATTCAGATGCCTCAAAGGGGAAATATAAAGAGGATTGGAGAAATAAGATAGACTTTGGAGTCAGACAGGCCTGAATTTGAATCCCAGCTTTGTCACTTACAATTAAGTAACCATCCAAGGATTTCTAAGCTCTTTGAACCTCAGTGTGTTCATTAGTGAAATGAAGCATATGACAAAGTGGCTCTAAAGATTAAGTGAGAGGGCATATATAGCACAGACACTTAGCAGTTGTAAATGGAAACCTCGCCCTTATCTTGGAGAATGATTTGGGAGATTATTTGAAATAACACATGTAAGACACATCACAGAGCCTGGCACACAGTGAGTACTCAAAATATGTTATAATGATTATTACTTCCACTGAATTCTTATGTCTTCACTCAACTGGAAGCAGGTAGGCTGAGCTATTGCCCAAGAGAAATGCAAAAGGCCAATTTCAAAACCCAGAGTAACTGACAAGTGAAGCTAATCCAAATCTGGCTAAAAAATAGCAAAAACCCTAGCCAGACAAAGAGGAGATACAATGTCTTCATATTTCTCACATTTCTATTTCTGTGGGCCCTGAACCAAGGGGAGTATGTAAACAAATGTCCAAGATCACTAACATGAGATCCAAAGTTGAAAGTCATTTGTAGGTAACTATGTCCTATAAACTCTGCCATTTACAACTGATGGTTATACCAGAGCATTATGAGGTCTAAACACTAAGAAGTCCTACATTAGGACTAAATAGAACTGAACTATAGATATCATCCACTCTTTCACAGTAGAGAAGGAATAAAGATGTTGATGAGAATTTCTTCATTTCTTCATTCATTCAAATTTACAACTCTGTCAGAATGCCAGAACAAAGAAGGTTAGGCCTTCTAATACAGGGAGGTGACTTACATCCTCCTCTGAGGGCCCTTTAATATAAATGAATGGGTAATAATATGTATGACATGGTTATTGTTGTTTATATATTGGGAAATTAAAGCTGAAGCAGAGCTGCAGCAGGAACACTGGTGTCCAAAGTCCCAGGCCAAATCTCCTTTTACTACATTACACTAACATCGGGAGGTTTAAAAAAGAAAGCGGGAATATGAAGGGTGATTTTTCCATAATTAAGTCAACTTCAAAAGCCAGACATATGTGGAGAATCAGAGATTACTATCATTGTTAGAAAGAAGAGGTTTTAAAGCTGGCTAAATCTGAATAATAAAAAATATAGATATGAACAATACTGTAAAAAAATTGGCATTCATGATTACTGGGCTGTCATGCTGGGGGTGGGCTGCATGGGCTGCCAGCTTTTTTGGGTTTGGAGATGGATGGTGGTGATGGTTGCACAATAGTGTAAATGTACTTAATACTACTGAACTGTACACTTAAAAATGGTTAAGATGGCAAATTTTATATTATGTGTTTTTTTATCACAACTTTAAAAACTAATGTTCATTTTTTCCTTTTTTAACTTCATGCATTGCCCTTGACATCCACATAGAAAAAAATTAATACTAAAGCAGTAGCCCATTATCACAACAATACAAAACAAATTTTACAAGGCAAAATGCAGTCATTTCTCAATTACATTGAGCATGAAAAGGAATAGGCATTAGAAAAATATGTAAAATACTTTTTCCATCCCATGTAAATGATATCAGTAAATTTAGGCTTTACAAAGTCAAGTCAGCCTTGTCCAGCATAATCGAGGCTAAAATGACTCCAAGCTATAGACAGAACATTGTAATTGGTGCCCAACTACACATCAAACCATACTTTTCCAAATTCTGATTTATTCTTATTATCAACTATAATTTTGAAAGAATGGATTCATATTTATAAAAGGTAATTAGGGATTTCCATTTTGAATCACCCAACACAAGCAGTGATCCTAGTGGTAGTTCTTGGAAGCGCTAGAACATAATTTCTACTTGTAGAGTACTTTCAAAACTCTGCCACTACTACAGAAAAGAGAATGCATGAAGGTTCAGAATCTATCAGTGGAACAGTACATGGAAAGCGCACAATAAGGAGACAAACACTTCTCTAATGACTACTTGCTTGGCACCACCCAAATAAGTCTTAGAACTTTTCCTTTAACTATTGTACTTCCCAGTGACTTTGCTTCCAATGTCCTGAGCCAGGGCCACATCCTCTGCTCCTGGCTTAGAGAAATTAGGCCAGGTTCTAAGGGGGAATATGTAGATGAGAGACTGGAAGTCATTTTTAGGTTATTCCCTAGAAAGTAGTCTTTTCCCTTCCAATAGTATGTAGATTTGAAAGCTCCATGTTCATCTGGCTTAACTTCTAGATATATCAAAGTGTATAAGCTATATTGCATTTTATGTAAGAAGCTTTTCCTAAGAATTATAGGAAAACAGCAATCCACTGTACATGCTTAATGGGCTTCTACAAGGCAAAGATGGTCTTTACAGGATGTAGTTATTATCAGAACCCCCAAGCATGGCTAGATCTTTCCTTAGACACAGAGTCCCTTCTGCAGAATCCACCCACCACCATTCATTAGGAAGCTCTCTAAATCAGGCTCTAACTCTGCCCTTTGGCATCTATTCTGGACAAATGGTCCTTCTTTTCTGTTCCATTTGATTCCATTCAGAAAGTCATTGAAATCATTAATATTGGAAATGGGAGAATATTTTGTTAGCATTTGGACGACAAAGGAAGAACAAAATCAGTCAAAGTTTCCAGGAGCTGGATTTACTCTTTTTATGCATTTTGCAATTGTTCCCAGATATCTTGTCCTTAGAGCCAAGGCAATTATGAGATAGCTCCTTTAGTATTTAGTAGCATGGATCTTGAACCAGACTTTCTGGGTTCACATCCTGGCTCCTAGCACCTAATAACTGTGTGATGTTGAGCAAATTACCTAGTATCTTTGTACCTAGATTTCCCCATCTGTAAAGTTGGGCTAATAATAATACCTATTTCACAAGGCTGCTAAGATTAAGTGCATTAATGCTTATACAGTAACGAATACTTATGTGACACACAATAGCATTACATAAAATAAATCCTCCCTCTATTCTCACTCAATCTGTCATATTCTATCACTTGCCAGGACTCATTAATGATTTTGCTTTCTAAATACTACCAAATCTCTCCCACACTTCTGACTCCCAGGGTAATGCCTTGGTCCAGGACATCATCATTTCTTGCCTGAATGACAGCAATCCTCTTCTAACTGGTCTTTTAGGCCCATTAGATACCCTTCCACCCTCCTACTGACCATCAGGGACATCTTCCTACAATCTAATGATGTTACTCTCATGCCTCTAATGGCTTCCCACGAATGTGAGGTGAAGTTCAAGCCTATGGCATGGCATTCCATACCCTTTACACTCTGATCTCAGTATACTTATCCATCTCCTAACTCAGCTCCTCCTATCATTTCCCCATCATATCACCCACTCCCACACACCATGTTCTATTTTATAGCCATGCTTTCACATATGATGTTTTATTTGTCTTCAATGTCAGCACACAACATCCCTATGTTCTAAACTCCTACTTATCTTACAAGAACCCATCTAAAAGATCCTCTTATCAGTAATACTTTCTCTGATTCTGCTAGAGCAGAATTACTTTCTCCATCTTCTGTATTTTATGCTTTTTCAGTATTCAGCTAATAAGCAACTAATTATATTGTACTGTGGTTCTATGTTATTATATGTGCTGCTGAAGCGAGCACTTGTGATTCTATGTTAACCAGGCTATTAGCTCTTTGAGAGCAAGGGGTATTTTTCTTATCATTCATTTATCTATTTCATCATAGTAGGTCTAGGAACAAAATTATAAACAAGGCACAATTGATCTTTGTGGCACTTATAATCAAGTAGTAGAGCCATGAAATAAATAAACAAAAAAATTGAATAATTACAAAACGCAGTGGTACCAAGAAGGAAGAGGCATGCTTCTGTAATAGAGAAAAATAGGCAGTGATGCTTCTGTATTCTCAGTGCTGATCATGGTATCTGGCTCATAAGCCCTCACCAATGCAGTCAGATCAGAAGAGACCATTGTGATTATTCATCTTGATTATCAAGTGATGGACTCTATTTTCAACTCTAATTCCAAGTCCTGTACAAATATATCCCTATAATAAGACAGAATCACTATGGCAACCATTTACTTGCTGTTGTGAAACATTCATACAGCCTGGCCATTCATCAACCTAGATCAGCCAAACTGCTGATATAGAAGTAGAGGGAAAATCCAGTCTCCTTTAGAAACGTGAGTCTACATCAGAATCAGACAGCAATTTGTGGATTCTAAATCCTGGCCCCAGATTAGCATGAGGTCTAAAGGACATCTGCAGTGAGCAGTGGTTCTCAAAGTGTGGTCCCTGGAGCAGCAGCAGCATCACCTGGCAAACTGTGAGAAATATTCATTGTCAGGGCCTGTCTCAGACCTACTAAATCAGAAACTCAAATGGGGTCTGGAAATCTGTTTTCTTAAAAAGGCTCCAGATTTGGGCACCTGTCTGGCTCAGTTGGTAGACCATGCAACTCTTGATCTCAGGGTCTTGAGTTTGGGCCCCACATTGGCTGTGGAGCCTACTTCATTCAAGGGAAAAAAACAGGCTCCAGGTGATGCTTATGCATATTCAGATTTCAGAACTACAAACCTAGAGAATAAATCTAAATCTTGTCTAATCTGTCACATTGATTGACTCGAAGTTTACTCCTTCTCTGATAGGATTACAGTGAAAAAGGGCATTCTAAGTATGTCATCCCAATGTTCTGGACTCATGTCCCCAAGTTCTTTGGCAACATAATACCATGAAAGTACTTGCCATTTCCTCATTATGTTGGGTGTGCCTGTGCTCTGAGTCATTGCCTTTTCCTGAAAAATTAATAAGTCCTATTTATCCTTTAAGACCAAATTCAAATGCCACCAATTCTGAGATGGTTTGCTGACTTCTCCAGCAGAATTAATCACTCTGCTTTTGCCATTTTATAGTATGTTGTATACTATACATTTCCCCCATAGTCTTCATAATATTATATAGTTATTATTGGTGAAATATGTAAGTTTCATGGTTCCTTCCTTGACCCCAGTTCCTAAATGAGCATGTCTCTATACTCTATGTCCTAGACCCACATCCTATCACTAAGAGTGCATACTTTATCCCAAAGTAGCCAATTTTGTCTTCATCTATAGCTTGAATGGCTTAGTTCAAATAAATAAGCCAGATTCATTTAAAATAATGAATAATTTAAATAAATCAGATTTATTTATCAAATAAATAAATCAGATTCTCCCGTTCAAGAATTTGAGCTAAAAGACTATCAGTTGGCAGTGGGACATAAAGCTAGAAAGTGATGATGTATCTAGGGGCCAAAGTAGGGAAGTTGTGGGGTCATATACAGATTGATGAGTATACCAAACAATTCTGTCTGCCACGAGAGGGTAATGGAACAGGCATGCAAATGGAATAGGAGATGTCCCTAAGAAATGACAAGTGAGACTTCAGTTTCTAATGGTTTTTTACTGTCCTTCAAATTCATGAGAAGATCCTTATTATAAACTTCATATTATTCGAGTAATCTTGTGGGTGCTTCTGTTCCTTATAGTTAAAAGAGCATTGAATGAGCAATAAGCTTCTATATAGTGGCATGAAACATCAACCATGTTGTTATATTAATAGAATCTGTGGGTGAGGAATTCAGATTGACTTCAGCAGGAATGACTTATCTCTTTTCCATGCTCCATGAAGTCTTGGGCCTCAGTTGGGAATATTCAAATGACTGGAGGGTAGAATCATCTGGCAGCTTCTTTACTCACAAAAATGGTTCCTTGATGGGACTGTTGATTGGAATGCTTATACACTACCTCTCCCTATGGCTTGGGTTTCCTCACAGCATAGCAGCCTCAGAATAGATGGACATTTTACATGGAAGCTCAGGGCTTCAAGAGCAGAATATGCTTGCCCTTTTATGATTAGCTTGGAAATCACATAGCATTATTTCCACCATACTCTGTTCATCAAAGCACTTACAAGGCAGCACAGACTCAAGTGTAGGAGAGAAAGACCCCATCTCCTAATGGGAGGAATGTCAAAGAATTTGATGTCATGGTTTAAAACCACCATATTGTGGTAACAACAGGCTTCTTTTAAAAGGCAGGTTGTGTTTACTAATTCCAGCTATGAGGAATAAGACCTCAACAGAAAAGATAGGGTGTTTGCAGGTATCTTAAACTTCAATTTTACTGAACCTACTCATCAACATAGAAATTATATGATGTGGCCTCAATATTTTTGAGGTGTATAGAGATTAGGGTACTGTACACTGACTTTATAAAATATATTGAGACAGAGATTTAGGACTACATAATTTACATTGGTTTAGAGTATACAAAGAATTCCTATACCTCAATAATAAGACAACCTAACAAAAATGGGTAAATGATTTGAGCAGACATTTTATCAAAGAAGATATACTGATGGCAGTTTAATAGATGAAAAGGGGGACAAGGGGGACATCTGGGTGGTTCAGTGGTTGAGCTTCTGCCTTCGGCCCAGGTTGTGATCCCAGAGTCCCGGGATCAAGTCCCATATCAGGCTTCCAGCATGGAGTCTGCTTCTCTCTCTGAGTCCCTCATGAATAAATAAAATCTTAAAAAAAAAAAAAAAAAGAAAAGGTGCTCAACATCATAAGTCATTAGGAAAATGCAAATTTATTTATTTATTTTTAGATTTTATTTATTTGACAGAGAGAGAGCACAAGCAGGGGGAGTGGGAGGCAGAGAGAGAGGGAGAAGCAGGCTCCCTGCTGAGCAGAGCAACCCCCCACCAGGCTCCCTGCCCCCAACCACGCCCAGATATGGGGCTTAATCCCAGGACCCTGGGATCATGACCAGAGCTGAAGGCAGATACTTAGCCTATTGAGCCACCCTGGTGCCCCAGGAAAATGCAAATTTAAACCACAGACCACTTCATACCCTCTAGAATGGCTATAATAAGAAAAGAAAATATCAAATGTTGGTGAAGATATGGGGAAACTGAAACTTCATAAAGCTGGTGGAAATATGGTGCAGCCACTTTAACAAAGTTTGGCAGTTTCTTTAAAATTAACTGTAAGTTTATCATATGATCCAGCAATTCCACTCTTCAGCATCTTCTCAAGAGAAATAAAAACATATACCCACATAAAGACTTACTTGTACATGAATATTCTTAGCTAAATAATAATAAAAATAATAATAATTATTATTATTATAGCAAGACCATGAGCAGGGAAAGGCAGAGAGAGAGGGAGAGAGAGAAATCCAAGCAGGCTTCACACTCAGCACAGATCCTGACACAGGGCTCCAACCCATCCCTGAGATCATGACTTGAGCTGAAATCAAGAATTGGATGCTTAACTGACTGAACCACCCAAGCACCCTGCAAAATTATTAATAACAGCTGAATAACATAAACAACTTTTGTATTTCAGTGCTTAATATAGCACCTGGTTTAATGGACACTCAGTAAGTGTTAGTTGAAAAAACAAGTTTTAAAAAGCTCCATATAGCTCTTGCTACACTAAGTCTTAATATTTAAATCAAAGCTAAATCCAGCTTTGCTCTTGTTTCTGGATGCTATTCAATTTTTTTCTTTTTTTAACTGACTAGCTTAAACTCAGTTATTTCTAGCACTGCAAGATTTTAGATAAGTATGCTCTTGGGACTTTCCAACTTCTCTCTTAGGTATTGGCTATGAATACCCTACGTTATCTCTTCTATAGTTTTGAAAATAAGGGTCTAGTCTTTTCTTCTCAACCAGTGGTCACTGATCTTACTGCTATCTCCCCAGTATCAACTAGTGAAAGGAAGAAAAGCCAGGAACAAAATACAGTATCTCCCCACCCCTGTTCACAGCTCTTATCTTGCCTGACCTTCTCTCCAAGCAGCAGGAAGGAAGGAGTGAGCACGGCAAACTACCGCTCCACCTCAATAAGAAGGCTGCTTTCAACAATCTGATGGGAGTCATTTTCCACTCAATTTAAAGAATAAAGTCGTTCTTTTCCTTCTGAAAGATGTCTCCTGCTGCTGACTGCTCTTCCAGATATTGCTTGAAATTAAATTCAATGGTGGTGTTTTTATTGCTGAGGCTGCCCGTACCACTTGCAACTCTTATAGTTTAGACATAGAAAAAGGCATTAAAGGGAACTTTTTTTTAAAAAAAAAAGATTTTATGTATTTATGCATGAGAGACAGAGAGAGAGAGAGAGAGAGAGAGGCAGAGACACTGGCAGAGGGAGAAGCAGGCTCCATGCAGGAAGGCCAATGTGAGACTTAATCCCGGGACTCCAGGATCACACCCTGGGCAGAAAGAAGGCAGGTGCTAAACCACTGAGCCACCCAGGGATCCCCTAAAGAGAACTTTAGAGAAATTTTAATCCAATTATATTGAGTAAGAAATTTGCTTCTGATACAACTATTTTAGTAAGAGTTCCTTCAAACTAATGTTTTAAAGATTTTGTGTCCATGCACATGTGTCCATATAGATATGCAGAAAAACATTCGGGAACAGAAATAGTTCAGGTCTAAATAGAGTGTTTCATAAACACAGTGGTTCTCAAACTTCTGTGGGCCTCAGAGCCACTTGGAGAGTTTGTGAAACAGACCATTGTTCCTTCCTCTCCCCACCTCCTGCTCCCACCTCAGCCCCAGTTTCTGATTCAGCAGATCTAGAATGAGGACAGAGAATTCACATTTCTAATAAGTTTCCTAGTGATGTTGCTGCTGCTGGTCCAGGGACCACACTTTGAGAACCATCATTCCAAAAACACAACTACTCTACATGCTGACCCAAATTCTTATAGTAAGTGCTATTAACTGTAATAGTTGAGTAAATGATGTTTCAGTGTGAATCTCCTGAATGAAGAATAACTCTAAAACCTTAACTACTCTAAGTGCTATCTTTTTTTTCCTTTTTAAACACAGACTTTTGTTGCCTAGGGAACAGACTGAGCTACAAGAGATTTCTTAACCAGAGTGTTGCTCAGTTCAAGACTTCATTTCTTACAATTCAATAAATATCTTTTAGATCACTTCTCTTTTTCATGTCACCCCTACCCAATCTCAATATAGGATTTTATACACATATACACATACACAATGGCATAATTCTTTTAAAATGATTAAAAGTAAAATAATTAGATCACTGTTTTCTGTAAGAATTTGAAACAAGGTAAGGACTAACACATGTTACTAATTCTCACATTTGTGCGGACATTATAAAATTGCATGACATTTTATCTTCTTCCTCTGTGCTTGTGGGGAGTACACAGTGAGAAAAGTATCATCGTGTAACTAACAATATATTGTGGCCTGAAAATTCATAGTAAAGGTTTGACTCTATAAAATAGAGATACTTCTAAAAAAATGAGTACAAATGAACCTAGATGTCAAATCCAGTTCTCTTATTGGCTTTCGTTATGAAATTAAAGATAGACTCCTTTGGGGGAGAAAATGGCTTTAACACATAATAATGTCATACCTAAGAATATAATAAACTCTTTAGATAGAAAAATGGCAATTTTCTGATAAAAATAATAATAGCCCACGTGTGCCACAAATTATGAATACCAAGTAGCTAGGGTCATTCTCATGTTTGATACATTTGCTTAAATGTTAGAGGAAAAAAAAACTTGTCAGGCTAGCCAAAAGAAGAATATTCTGGATGGCAACACCAATAAGAAAGCCAGAAATGATAAACTACAGCAATAAAAAAATGCTTGGGACAGCATGTCCACTAAAGATGTAGGCCAGGAGACCTGAAGTTGCTTTAAAACTAGTCAATCTGGCACGGTATATCAAGTTCTTCAGAATTAGAATTTAGTAGAAAATTTCTTTAAGCAGCATTGCAGCAGAGTTGTAAGACCACAATCTCATAACCAGACAGCTTAGGTTCTATTCTTAACTTTGCAGCATTGATGCCACATGACCAGGATCCTGCTATCACAAACCAGCAGCACTGGCATCACCTGGGAGCTTGTGAGAAATGCAGACTCTCAGCCCCAGCCCAGACCCACTGAATCAGAAGCTACATCTTAAGATCCTTGAATGATTCATAAGTACATATGTAGTAGTTACTGGATGTGTTTCCCTGTACCCCCTTTAGGTCTGAAAAATTATTTTCCTAGTAAAATAATGCTGCTCTTCTCTGGAAAATGCCCTTGGCTGGAGAGAGCCTCTTCACCACGGTCATGCCCCCTTTTCCAAGGGCAGCCTTAATTGATGACTGGTCAGTGTGGAAGTCATGGTCCCTTTATCCTACTTGAAACCACTTTGAAGGGCCACCCCAGACAAAGTCTATTGCTAAGACTGCATTTTTCCAAGTTCTCTTTCTGCTCAATGCTACTTTCTTCTCTCCCCTTCTACAGGTTTTTGTCCTGAGAGTACTTATAAACTTTCTATATACCAAACTCCACTCTGAATCTGCTTTCTGAAGGACCCAGCCTGCAATAACGTTGACATTTGTAGTGCTTGTTCTTTGGCCATGCAAGTTAATCTCTGGCTCTTCAGGTTTCTAATTTGTAAAATGGGGATAATAATAATATCTTTCTCATGGTGTGCTATGAGGATTAAATTGCCTACTATTTGTAAAGTACTTACAGCAGTGACTGGCTAATGCAAAGTTAGATAGTGTTAGTCATCACTATAGAGTGGACCTGTGAATAAAGAGTTAATATCTGTCATGTTCAAATTCCTTATTCAAAAAAATTCACTACCACTAATATGTAAAAATTAGGTTCTATTGAGGAATAATCTATTTACTTATGTATTAGTCACTTTGCAAGGGATGATGGGAAGGAAGTATTGAAACATATACTAACATGTTATCTGATTAGAATCAAGACTATCAAACTGATAAGAGTGTTATACTGCCTTCAGAACATAGACAAATTCTTATTTCCCCTTAGGCAGAGAAGAGAATAAAACAGAGAAGAGCTCTATGACATGAATCAAAAAGACAGTGATACATGGAAGCATTAGAATCAAATAATTTCAGAGGAGAAAGGGATCTTATCTATCTAGTCCAACTATTCATGTAGGAGTAGATAAATTTCCTTGCCAAATGTAATAGATATGTGTAAACTTTACCTTGTTTCTTTTGTCTGCAGTTTTGAGAGAGGATATTGACTATTCTTTAACACATGTACACACACGTATGTATGCACATAGACACATGCTTGCATGCACACATGTGTTCAGACACACATGTTCTTAGAATTAATGTTCTTGGCCTAGGTATTTTCCTCCAGATTTTGGTCCCACTTATGTCTCATTTTGAGTCAGCACTACCTTCCAGGTGGTATTCTTTTCCTGAGTCTTCACTGGGCTGTGAGGTCATATTTTTAAGCACAAATCACTATGCCTCAAGTCCCCAAACCATGTTATGGTATAATCTAACCTTTGCCAGATTCTTCTCCATAGGTACTTTTGGGAATCTTCAGGGATTTACATCGATCATCATCTGGATGTGAAATACTGCTGTGCTCTTTACACATACCTCTGTACACTCCTTTGTGAGTCACATTCCTGCTTTTAGAGTTGTCCTGCCAGCTGCTCTACCCTACTACCTACCTGTAAATGGAGGGAGGGGGGCAATACCCTTCTCTCAATTCTTGCCAGTGATAATAGCATCTTGATGGTAACTTTTAACTAGACCTTACAGAAGGCTTGGAGATGATAGAGGTAATTCAGTTATCTATTGCTATATAACAACATAAGCTAAAAAACAAACAAACAAACCCAAAAAACCCACAACAATTTTTCTTTTTTTTTTTCTTTTAAAGATTTTATTCATCTACTCATGACAGACAGAGAGAGAGAGAGAGGCAGAGACACAGGCAGAGGGAGAAGCAGGCTCCATGCAGGGAGCCCGACGCGGGACTCGATCCTGGGTCTCCAGGATCACACCCCATGCTGACGGCGGCACTAAACCGCTGAGCCACCAGGCCGCCCCACCACAACTTTTCTATGGATCCTTTCATATCATGCACTGTTAGCTGAGGCTCGATGGAGCCGGAATGTCCAATTATATAAAACCATTTTCAATACAAAGCAACCCTTGAAATAAAGCTAGTCCCACAAGAAACAGAGGTATGAGAGCCAAATGTAGGTCCCAGTGTCCAAAAGCTGGATTTTAGCACCCAACTGTGACAAGATGAGGTGGAGAGATACAACTGCATATAGACAGCCAAGCAAGAGGATCTATATATACTCCTCCTGAGCCCAGGAAAATTTGCTGTCTGCCTGAATTTCTAGGTAAAATTGTTGCTTTGCTTGAGCAGTCAAAACCACAAGTCTATGCTAAATAATGCCTAGGAAACCTAAATGCATACTGATCGTGGAGTAAGTATAAGAATCCCGAGTGGAGAAGTTAATGTAAAGTATCTTCTAGGATGAGTGAAGCATTTGTTTTTCTTCAGCTGAAATAAATGCAAAAAATTTTTTTTGACATCTAGGATATTAGGGAATGCCATAGAGGATGGGAGCATGAAATGGATACCAATTAATGATTACTAATTATAACAGGTAATGATCTGCCATGATCTCTATCCTAATAGATTTGCCTTATTTCTATCATAGCAGAAGCCACAAACAAAATTAGCAACCTAAGCATTCAAACAGTAGACCTAGAAGAGACTGAAAAAACTCTGCTTGAAATATTGAATATTGGGAACAGTGGAAAATATGCTTGAAATGAGAATTCTCTCATTTAACTATTTCTTTTTTAAAAAATATTTTATTTATTTATTCATGAGAGACAGAGAGAGAGAGAGAGAGGCAGAGACACAGGCAGAGGGAAAAGCAGGCTCCATGCAGGGAGCCTGATGTGGAACTCGATCCCAGGACTCCAGGATCACGCCCTGGGCTGAAGGCGGCGCTAAACTGCTGAGCCACCCAGGGATCCCCGAGAGATAACATTTTAAAATGTAATAACATGGCATAAAAATAAGAGGTTAATTTGAAAGCAAATAAAACTTAATTTCTATAAATAAAAAGTAAAATCATTGTTATAAAATAATATTAATGAAAGATACTGAAGATGATACAAATAAAAAGAAACGATGCTCATGAATTGGAAGAACAAATATTCTTAAAATGTCCATACCATCTAAAGCAATCTACAGATTTAATGCAATCCCGATCAAAATACCAACAGCATTTTTCACAGAACTAGAACAAATAATACCAATATTTGTACAGAACCATAAAAGACCCCAAATACCCAAAGCAATCTTGAGAAAGAAAACCAAAGCTGGAAATATCACAATTCCAGATTTCAAGATATACTTCCAAAGCTATAATAATCAAAACAGTATAATACTGGCACAGAAATGACACATAGATCAACAAAACAGAATAGAGAGCCCAGAAATAAACCCGTGATTATATGGTCAATTAATCTTCAACAAAGGACACAAGGTTAAATGATGGGATAAAGACAGTCTCTTCAATAAATGGTGTTGGCAAAATTGGACACCTACATGCAAAAGAATGAAACTGACCACTTTCTTACACCATACACAAAAATAAATTCAAAATGGATTAAAGATCTAAGTGTGAGACCTCAAATCATCCAAATCTTGGAAAAGAGCACAGGCACTAATGTCTCTGACATTGGCTATAACAACATTTTTCTAGATATGTCTCTTGAGGCAAGGGAAATAAAAGCAAAAGTAAACTATTGGGACTACATCAAAATAAAAAATCTGCACAGCAAAGGAAACAATCAACAAAACTAAAAGGCAACCTGCTGAATGGGAGAAGATATTTGTAAATGACATAACTGATAAAGGGTTAGTACCCAAAGTCTATAAAGAACTTATAAAACTCAAGACCCAAAAACCAAGTAATCCAGTTAAAAATGGCCAGAAGACATGAACAGACATTTCTCCAAAGAAGACATTGATAGCCAGGGTACTTGGGTGGCTCAGCCATTTAAACATACTAGTCTTGATCTCAGCTCAGGTCTTGATCTAAGGGTTGTGAGTTCAAGCTATTCCAAAAAAATAGAAATGGAAGGGAAATTTCCATTCATTCTACATAACCAGCATAAGCAGACAAAGACCCCACAATTCTCCAAAACGGAGAATTATGGCCAATATCCCTGATTAACATGGGGGCAAAAATTCTCATTAAAATATTATCAAATCGAATTCAACAATACATTAAAAGTATTATTCACCATGATCAAGTGGGATTTATTTCTGGGCAGCAGGGGTGATTCAATATTCACAAATCAATCAACATGATACACTACATTAATAAAAGAAATGATAAGAATCATATGATCTTCTCAATATATGCAGAAAAAGCATTTGACAAATTCAACATCCATTCTTGATAAAAACCCTCAACAAAGTAGGGATAGATGGAACATACTGCAACATCACAAAGGCCATATATGAAAGACCCCCAGCTAATAGCATCCTCAATGGGGAAAAACTGAGAGCCTGCCCTTTACAGTCAGAAACAAGACAAGGATGTCTACTCTCACCATTACTGTTGAACACAGTACTGGAAGCCTTAGCCTCAACAATTTAGACAAATAAAAAGCATCCAGATCAGCAAGGAAGAAATCAAACTTTCACTATTTGCAGACCACATGATACATTATGTAGAAAGCCCAAAAGACTCCACCAAAAAATTAATAGAATTAATACATGAATTCAGCAAAGTTGCAGGATATAAAATCAATATGCAGAAATCTGTTGCATTCCTAGTCACCAATAATGAAGAAAAAGAAATCAAAGAATCGGCCCCACTTGCAATTGCATCAAAAACATAAGATACCTAGAAACAAACCTAACTAAAGAGGTAAAATATCTGTACTCTGAAAACTATAGAACACTTATGAAAAAAATTGAGGAGGACACAAAGAAATGGGAAATCATTCCATGCTCATGGATTGGAAGAACAAATATTATTAAAATGTCTATAGTACCCAAAGCAATCTGCACACTCACTGCAATCCTTAAAAAAATACCAGCAGTATTTTCCACAAAGCCAGAACAAACAATCCTAAAATGTATGTGAAACCACAAAAGACCCCCAAAAGCCAAAGCAATCCTGAAAAAGAAAAACAAAACTGCAGGCATCATGATTCTAGACTTCAAGCTATATTACAAAGCTGTAGTCATCAAAACAGGATGGTACTGGCACAAAAACAGACACATAGATCAATGGAATAGAATAGAGAACCCAGAGTTGAACCTATAACTATACTGTCAACTAATCTTCAACAAAGTAGGAAAGAATATCCAGTCAAAAAAAAAAAAAAAAGACAGTCTAATCAACAAATGGTGTTGGGAAAACTGGACAGCAACATGCAGAAAAATTAAACTGGGCCACTTTCTTACACCATTAACAAAAATAAATGCAAAAAGAATGAAAGACCTAACTGTGAGACAGGAAACCATCAAAATCCTAGAGGAGAACATAGGTAGAAACCTCTTTGACATCAGCCATAGCAACTTCATACTAGATATGTTTCCTGAGGCAAGGGAAATAAAGACAAAAATAAACTATTGGGACTACATCAAAATTAAAAGCTTCTGCACAGTAAGGGAAATAATCAGCAGAATTAAAACGCAGCCTATGGAATGGGAGAAGATATTTACAAATGACATATCTGATAAAGGGTTAGTATCCAAAATATATAAAGAACTTATTAAATTCAAAACCCCAAAAATAAATAATCCAGTTAAGAAATAGGCAGAAGACATGTCTTCTCCAAAGAAAACATCCAGATGGCTAACAGACACATGAAAAGATGCTCCACATCACTCATCATCAGGGAAATACAAACCAAAACCATGGTGAGATACCACCTCACACCTGTCAGAATGGCAAAGACTAACAACACAAGAAACAACAGATATGGGGGAGGATATGGAGAAAGGAGAACTCTCCCTACACTGTTTGTGATCATGCAAACTGGTGTAGCCACTCTGGAAAATAGTATGGAGGTTCCTCAAATAGTTAAAAGTAGAACTACCTTATGATTCACAAATTTCATTCTTAGATATTTACCCAAGGATATGAAAGCATGGATTTGAAGGGGTACATGCACCCTGATGTTTATAGCATCATTTTCAACAATAGCCAAACTATGAATAGATCCTAAAAGCCCATTGACTTATGACTGAATAAGGAAGATGTGAGATACACACACACACACATGTGTGCACACACGCGCGCGTGCACACACACACAGAGGAATATTACTCAGCCATCAAAAAGAATGAAATATTGCTATTTGCAATGACTTGGATGGAGCCTGAGCATATAATGCTAAGTGAAATAGGTCAGTCAGAGAAAGACAAATACTATATAATCTCACTCATGTGTAATTTAAGAAATAAAACAGATGAATATATGGGAAAGGGGGGAAAAAGAGAAGGAGAGAGGGGAAAAAGCCTTAAGAAACTCTTAACAATAGATAACAAACTGAGGGTGGAATGAGAGAGGTGGGTGGGGGATGGGCTAGTAGGTTATGAATATTTAGGAGGGCACTTGTTATGAGGAGCACTGGGTATTGTATGAAAATGATGAATCACTGAATTCTACTCCAGAAAACAATATTGCAGTATATGTTAAACAACTAAAATGTTTTAAAAGAAATGAAAAAAAAAGGACAAATTAAAAAAGACACAAATTGAAAAACAGACTTCTAACTATAAAGAACAAACTGTAGGTTACCAGAGGGGAGGTGGGTTGGGGTGAAATAGGTGATTGGGATTAAGAGGTCACTTATTACAAGCACCGAGTATTGAATAGAAGTGTTGAATCACTATATTGTACACCTGAAAGTAATATAACTGTATGTTAACTATATTAGAATTAAAATTTTTAAAATTAAACAGGTGATTTACATAAAAGAAAAGAAAAGAAGTAATGTGTTAAGGGTTCTTGTGGAAAAAGTAGACAACATGTAAGAACAGATGGATAATGTAAGCAGAGAGATGGAAACTCTAAGAAAGAATCAAAAGGATATGCTAGGAATAAGAAACACTGTAACAGAAACGAGGAGTCTAAGATTTTTCAGACACACAATCTTTTCTAACTTTTATTTGCAGTTTAAGTATCTCCACAACCTTTAGGATTAGGGCATCCTAAACATTTTAAAGTGCATCTTTATTCGCTCCCTTTTCCCTAATCTTATGTCTGGAAACCAGAAGGAGTATAAATCTCTGAAACTTGAACTAAATTCTTCTCAGACTTTCTTCTGCCAAAACTGGAAATCAGGTGTGTGTGGTGGTCACTGACTGTTGGAATGTTTCAGGTACACTCAACTAAATTGCCACCATTTTGGCTGGGTTGGTCATTAGGTAATTTTTATTATTGTGTCCAAGCTAAATCTTATCACTTCTCATAAATGACCAGGAACAAATCATGTTTATTTAGTTCTCAGTGGAGTATGGGTGCTGTGTCATAGTACCCTTAAATTATTTACACTTTGAGAGACATCTTTGAATCAAAGAAAGTTGGCATTTGAACACAGTTCCCTTTAGGACACATTTTAAATCTTTGTGTTGTTAAATTATTTATTCTAATTGTTTTCTCCATAAATCCAAAATTGCTTTTCTTTCAAAAGTATCTGTTTTCCTTTGTAGTTTTCCATAAGAGAGAATGAAATTGAAAATCTATAGCTTTAACAATTTAAAAAAATATGTAGTTATTATACTGACATACCAGAGAAACAATATCATAAGCAACTTGTTTTGGAAAACCTGCTAAAATTTTTTTCCCATAAAAGGTATACTTATTCAGTTGGATATTTATAAAAATAAGTAAACACACAGCCTATAGTGAGACAGCCCCTTTTCATGAAAATACAAAGGAAACATGCATTAGAAGTAAAACCACAATGAGAATAGGAACCAATTCATTTCATTTTCTGGAGGGATTTGTGTAGAGTAATTGGCATTTTTAAAAGCATAGTATTAGCAAATTGAATGTTTATTCAATAACTTTCCAGCTTTAATTATTCTTTCCTTACAAAATACAGTAAACAAATGCACTCCTTGAGGTTTTGACAATTGGCTCTTCAATCTCCATTTTCTAGAACTCTGTTAACTAGGTTTTCTATCTTATCCACATGGCACATGTATGTTCAGTTTGGAATTATTAAGATAATAGGATTAAATTCACTTTTTTTTGGATGGTTTATGAAATGTCTTGAATGGATGTGATTTCAAATTAGCCCCTGTTAATGCCAATTCCCTGGAGTTAAGTAAATTTATATTGGGTATTTAAATCTGCTTTATAATAAACAGTGCCAGGCACAGTGCTTGGTTCATATAATTATCTTTCCAACAAGGTGCACAATATGTGGTAGATATTATCATCTGAGGAATATAGGCTCCCTGCTCTTAAAGGTCCCCCAAATGGCTATATAGACCTTCCTCAATTTATAATGGGGTTACATCCTGGTAATGGTAAATTGAAAGTATCATAGATTGAAAATGCATTTAATACATCTAAACTACCAAATATTGTAGCTTAGTCTAGCCTGTGTTAAATGTCCCTGCACTTGCCTACAGTTGGGCAAAATCAATGTCACAATGTTTTTTTTATAATAAAGTGCTGAATATCATATATAATTTATTGAATACTGTACTGAAAGTGAAAAACAGAATGGTTGTAAGTGTATCTGTTGTCCACCCTTGTGATCTCATGGCTGCCTGGGAGCTGTGGCTCACTGCCACTGCCCAGCATTGCGAGAGAAGATAAAGTCGTAAAGTCATCTTTAGTTAAGAACCATCTGTATCAGTTTGAGGTTTTTCATGGAAGTAGACTGAAATGTATCCTGACAATGATGGCTCTGGGCTTTGTGTGGCACTCAGGCTGACCTGGTAGACTTCATTCTGGAGACTTCCAGGGCAGGTCTTGGTTAATGAGACGTGCTGGTGAGGGTCTGGAAAGTAGGAGGAAGGAAGAAGTTAGAGTGTTTCCTCCCTTCCTTTCTGTCTTCAGCAGCTTCTCCTACTGCACCTGGGTCTCCTTCATTGCTATAGTTCATGCTAGACAGGTCTACTGTGGTTCCAGTTTCTTCCAGGTAACCCTGGGTCCCTTGGCTCTGTGACAATACCACCTTCTCCCTTGGCCCCTCCAGCCTAAATGTGAGAGTAGCCATCTACCCCATGGGCTGGTAGCTCTCTGCAGTGGAGGCAGACCCTGAAGGAGCTGCATGGCACATCTTCATGTTTACCAAACTCTCTGGGGGCATAATCTTGTTTTGGAAGCAGCACAACTCAGAACAAGTTAGCCAAGAACTCCTCTCCTCTTTTGAACAAAACCTTTGTTATCTGCCAGGCTCTACTTCTTGGGTGGTGTTTCCATGTACTCTGACAATGTTTTCCTTTTACTCTCCTTTTTAAAACGTTTTCTGTTCACTCTATCTCTCTTTAAAAGACAGTATACAGTGGAAGTAATTTCTGCTCCAAAATATCCAGTTTCCTTATATTTTTATCACCTTGCAATGACTGCTAGAATAACTATGATTGATATTTGGGGTGTTTCCTAACCTTCTAGACACACAGGGACAATCTCTTGTTTTTCTCTCATTCATGGCAACCCATCCAGCAGAGGTGAATATCACTACATTGACTATGAGAACAACTTTTGTTGCATTGACCAAATGTAATAGGTGTTTGTTAAATACCAGTTTCTTCCTCCCCTCTTTTTCTATTTTTTTTTTCAATTCTATGTGTGTGTGTGTGTGTGTGTGTGTGTGTGTATTTGACAGATCATTCAAGAATGAACTGGAGTCTGTGATAAATCCTACTTTGGCCTGGTGTCCAGAAGCCCTAGACTGAGATCATATTCAGGCTGATGCCTGAAAATATGTATGTGTATGTGTGTGTGTGTGATACATCACACCCTCTGGGTTTACCTGAACCAGAATAATGCTAAAGATGAATAATCTTTATAATATCAAGACACAAGAATCATAAACAAAATGCACATATGTTAAGGTGGTAGCAGCGTTTCCATTTCAAGAAACACAGACTATGATAATTCTAGTCACTGTCAGTTTAATAAATATAGTTTTTTTTCTTCTCCATAAAATCTGCCATAAAACTCAAGTTAAAATTGACATGTCATTACTTTTGTGAAGTTACTCTAAGAGCCCCTAGGCATGATTCACAGCCCATGTTATTCAAGGATTACAAAGGAAAAGGGAGGTTTGGGAGGTTGTATCTCAATGACTTTCAGAAATCAAATTACAAGCTGTAGTACACACACATATATATATATGGCCTAGAAAATATAGACTACTTGAAGTTGAATATTAAATTAATATATATTCTGTCTCAATTCATTCTTTTACAAGGTCATATCCAAGAAATATTTCTTATGTTATTACTTACCTATGCCTACCATCACCCACACACATTTATCCACCACCATTCATTCTGCCTCTTAGATGCATTCTTTTTCTGCCTTCCTAACCCTCAAGGCCTATTGTCTTCTTGTTTTCTACAATTATCTGTCTCATGATAATCCCTCCATATCTAGAGGCAAACATTCTCTAGATTGAAAATGCCTCTCACCAGTTGGCAAGCCAAAACCTAAGCATATAGAGCAGAAAAACAGAAGGACAACATCATGCCTCAATAAGCAAAGCCTTGATTATTTAATCAAGTTTCAGGCCCATATAATAAAAACACATGCATATTTATTTTTTATTCACATACCACCTCATAAAAAAACTCCATAAAAGTCTATAGAATGTCTATTTAAATAAAAGAGTAGGAGTATGGGTTTGTGTGTATATATAGACAACAAGTTTGTATTTTCTTGGGTATATTCAATTCTGGAAATTTGAAGAGAACTGATGTAAAACATGTTGACCCACGTTTTTATACTTCCTGGGCAGCCAGAGTTCTCAGGTTCAGCTGTGTAAAATTTGGAGCTTATTCAGTTGGCTTCCACTGTAAATAATAGAAAAAAATTGGTCTGAGCATTTGTGGCTGACTTTTGCCACCTGACATTTTGAACAATCAAGTGTTGAAGCTGCTGCCCCAAATGCATTCCCTATATTGGTTTATTTTTCTTGTATTGTAGAGTTATGATCTTTCTCTAGTTTCTTTTTTTTTTCATTTGGACTGTGCGATATCTTCTTTTCAAACACCCAATCTCTGCACTTGTGACCATTTGAACTGATCAAGAAGACAAATCTGTAACAGCCAGGTTGAAGCAAACAGGTCACCCATGACAAACCTCCTTTGTGATAAGGTATCCACACCTGCCTCAGGCTACGGCACATAGATTGTGTGTGTGTAGTGTATGTGTGTGTGTGTTCTGTCCATATAACTATCTATTTATGCTATTTTGTTCAGATGTAACAATCAGAAGTTTATTTATTCAGCAGTCCCAATTCTGATCTGAATGAAAGAGAAATATTTCAGAAACTCTAAACCATTAGATAGCCAGAATATTAAAAATACACAATGGCCCTAAGATAGATAGATAGATAGATAGATAGATAGATAGATAGATAGATAGATGATAGATAGATAGATAGATAGATAGATAGATAGATAGATAGATTTTAGAGAGAGAGCATGAATGGCAGAGTGGGGGTGGGGGCAGAGAGAGAATCTTAAGCAGGCTCCACACCAAGCATGGAGCCCAACATGGGGCTTGATCTCACAACTCAGATCATGACCTAAGCCAAAATCAAGAGTCAAATGCTTAACCTGAGCCACCCAGGCACCGTGGCCATAAATTCTAAAAATTTGCTTGATTAAGTTTTCATAAATTTCCTCTAACCATTCATAGACACACTTCTGCAGGCCAGAGCTCACTAGTTTGGTCATCTTCTTTTTCCTTAAGATCTCAGATCAAGTCCTTTCCATAACATGCTGAGGATTCTTGCATTAATCTGAATTGGTCTTTCTCAAATAATAGATCTCTGTCCTGTCAACTCTATCTCACGTGAGAGAAATTTGAGGGTGGGGTGGGGAAGCTCTTCCATATTTTGACTATGTTGATTGCCCAATTCTATGCATTTATCAAAACTCACAGATCTGTGCATTTGATGGATGGATTTTACTTGTATATTAAATTGCACATCATGAAATGTAACTTAAATAAAAGAATTGACTCTGAAAGTTTAGTTTGATTCTATTTACATGAAATCTAACCCAGAAAAAAACAAATCTATAGCAAGTTTATCAACCTTGGTCCTATGGACATTTTGAATTGGATCATTCATTGTTGTGGACAGGGCCAGCTTTGTGTGCATGCAGCCTATACTGTCACAGAGGGTGCAGCTCTTTGAAATAGCCCCATGCTTGGCTTAATGCTCTCCTGTTGCCATTTGATTTTTGAACTTGTGTTTTATAGGTAAAATCTGATAAGATAATGGAACGTGTATATGGGCAGAGGAGATATATCACATATCTTGGTATGTAGGCATGAGCTCAAGCCCACAAGCATGGCTAGCAGTAAGTAGTGAAAGCATGGACCATTCATTGGCCTGGCTGCCTAGCACCTTGAACATGCCTACAGTAGTCTTGGCTGTCGTGGGACCCCAAAGAAAAGCCATAGCAAAGAGATCTGGCAGGCTCATAATGTTAGCAGAAGTAGTAGCAGTGGGTGACTCCAGGAAAGAGGAGGGTTTTCACGTGGCGTAGCACCAGGGCTACAATGGAAGATCAGCTTGCCTGTCCATCTCCAGAGCCCATTCTTACATCATCTGTACACATGTTAGTTCTCCAGCTTATACATTGGGACAGAAACTACAACATGTGGGCAGTAAAATTTGTCAGTAAATTATTACAAAATAAAAGCACATAAAATGGGCATTGCATATGACATATCAGGGAGTTGTTTGGCTTCAAAGAAGTTAGATTCTCTGGTTTTGAGAACTGCTACAGTATTAGGAACAAATATCCATAGGCATAGAAGTGGAAATTATATTTTAAAAATTGTTGCATTCAATGGAAAAGAAAGTAGTTTTTTAAAAATTTATTTACTTTTAGAAAGAAAGGGAGCATGCAAGCGAGAGAGAGGAAGAGAAATCCTCAAGCAGACTCCCTGCTGAGTGGGGAGCCCAGTGTGGGGCTTGATCCCAGGACCCCAAGATTATGACCCTAGCCGAAATCAAGAGTTGGAGCTCAACCAGCTGAGACACCTAGGCACCAGGAAAACTGTTTTTATACAAAGCTTCAAATGAGCTAATTGTTAATGAAGAAACATTTTATGTTTTCTTTATAAATAAATATAAAGCAATAGTATGCATAAAAAAGTATTTTGAATCATATACAAATCATGAAACCATTTTCAGTTTCTGCAAGTTACAGAAAATGTCAGAGGAAACATTAAAATGCCATTGTATATATTTATACTTAAAATTAAATTCAGACTTAGATGAAGCTGATTTTTAGAGTTAAATCTTTTTAGAAAAAATTGTTCACCAACAAAAAGATCTTCCTTAAAAATGAAAAATTACAAAGTAATTTGCAATTTTGCATTTGCCAAAAGCTACTGATGTCACTCTGAATTATATTGATTGTAAATTAAGTTGCTAAAAGTATGCATTTTGATGACCTAACAAGTGAATTTGCAGCAGAAAAGTGAGCCAGAAAAATTATATGCCCAACCAAGATACCACATTAATAAAATAGTATATTAGTTATTTGCTATATAAAATTAAAACACCAAAAGCATATTTTTGCAATTTGTTACTGATGTATTGTTATTACCCCTATTATATTTGATAAATCATAAAGGCTATCTTCCTTAGTGATAAAATGAAGACTTAGATAATTTCTAAGATATCTTTTAGCTCTTAGATTCCATGGTTCACCCATTAATAAAGAGCTATCAAAACTCAACCCAAAACCAGCATCTTCAAGTGGTGTCTGTCTTTCTGTAAATCTGAGCCTACTAATATTTGTCAATATTCAGTTCATACAAATTGCAGCTAATGATTTGGCTGTTTGCTCTGACAAGTGGACCATATACAACTAAACTATTTTTTTTAATAACTATTTGGAACAGGCTCACGAGAAGAACTACTTTCCATCTCAAGTATGCATTAGTCATGTTGGTGTTCCATCACACACATCCAGAGGAGAGCAATGCCTGTGATTGGCAACTGTGACCCTATGGGTGCAGACGTTGTCAACAGCAAACCAGGCTTATAAAACGAGAGGGCAGAAGTCATTATCTGTGCACTACCAGTGGCACATTCCCAATTCCAAATGAGGCCTCTTCTGTGGCTGACAAAAGTACAACTTATAACAATACCTGGTTCTTCCACCTTTGGTGGGAAGATGAGCCATATCATCAGCAGGTCAACCATGATGGACCTTTCCCTGCACCACTAGGCAGATTTAAATAGGGTTTTAGTTGAATTTGATAATTTCTCTGATCGTTTGAAGTTGCCTTCCTAGAAACGGGCCTAACCAGAAACTACAATGATGAAAATCTGCATAATCCAGTAGGCTAGATCCCTAATTTATAAGCCAACAGATTAGGAAACACACTTTATAGCATACAACAGGTGAGAGAGAACCAAAATATGTGTATTAAACTGTCATTTTGTGATTCACCCAAAAGCAATGGTAGAACTAAAATATCTAATTGGCACTTTCTCTTTACTTTCATTTTTTGTAGAAAAAAAATGACATTAGCTTTATTGTTTCAAAAACAGTAACACACATAAACTGTGGGAGAAGTGACAAAAAATATGTAAACTGTAAAAAAAATCAGTCAATACCAAAAGATTTATAGAAGAAAATAAAAAACATTGGAAATATTTTCTCCAAGAAATAATTACTGTTGGTGTTTTTCTATGCATATATATTTTTATAACTCTGGGAAAATAAATTATTACATTTTAACTAGTTTTTCATTTAATACATTGTAGTTATTTTTCATGTCAATAGCTATAAATCACTATCATTATTTTTAGTGATGCATAACATTCCATTGTATGGTTATGTGTTATAGTAAATAAAATATATAATAAATATCAGTATCCATATTGTAAGATATTTAATTTGCTTTCTCTTTTTACTAATAAAAACAATGCTTCAATAAACATCTCTACACATATATATGTATGCTCTTATTCAATTAATTCCTTAGAAATGATTTTTTAGAATTAGTGTCCGAAGGTCAAAGTAAACACATATTTTAATTCTGACACATTTTTTCTTAATTGCTCTCCAAATGGTAGTATCCTTTATAGTCCTACTAATAAGAGTCCCCCAAATCTCCATGAACATGGAGCATTATCATCTTTTAAACCTTTTATAGTCTGATAAAGGAGAATTGTATTTCCTGGTTGTTTCAATTTCTACTACTATTTATTTCATTATTAGTAAATTGAAACACTTGTTGATAATTTATTGAATATTTGTGTGATTCTTACTGTGGTTTTTTTTTTTTTTGCTTCTTTATTCAATTTATGATGGTATTTATTTATTTATTCAGACTCAACAGTAATTTTCAAAAAAGGATAGGTTTTATTCATGGGTAATTTCATGAGTCCCTGTATTCTTTCACTCTTCTGCCCTAACTCTCAGAGCAGATAATGGAAACTCCATCCATCTGCTAGGTTACTTCCTACCAACTAGCCTACATCTGTGCCCATCTTTTCTTCTCATATCTGGTCCCAATTGAATGGTCCTTCCAAAGACCAATTCCTCACCAGTGTTCCTCCCATCTCACCTGCCCCAAGATGTCACTCCTCAACTTTGTTCCCCATCTCTTTCTAGCAGCATTTCAATACATATAGTCATTACCATCCTTAAAAAAGAAAACCTGTTCCCAACTTTTCATCTTTACTTACTACCCTCCGAATCCTCTCCTCTGCAACCAACAAATTATTACCATCCTTAAAAAAGAAAACCTGTTCCCAACTTTTCATCTTTACTTACTACCCTCCGAATCCTCTCCTCTGCAACCAACAAATTATTTTTAAAAGAGAGCTATCTATGTTCATTCTTTCCATTTCCTTTGTAATCCAATTACTCTGCCAATTACTACAAAATCTGTATCCCAACATTCCTAAGAGTGCTCAGCCTTTTTGGAAGAGGTGAAAAACTGAATGACTGAATGAATCTGGCTGTCGAAGCTGGAAATGTGGAAACATGTTCCTTCTACTTACCCTGTCATTCAGTTGGTCACCAAGTCTTTTAGATGATACTTCCTGAAGAGTACTCATAATTGTCACCTTCTCTCCACTCTCACTGCCATTACTTTAGTTTTAGTTCAAGCTACCAATATCCTTTACCTTGATTACTATTACAGCTCCTTAACAACTCCAGGTGTGTATCTCAGAGCACAGCAACTAGAGTTGCTTTTCACAGTACTATTTCCCTGATTAAAAGTGCTATTTCATGGATTCCCATAGATCCCAGGATTCCATTCAACCTCTTTATTATGATATTTCTTTACTTTGCATTGCTTCCTGATCAGAATCTAAACTCGAAACATACTGAATTGTAATTTCCAAAAATGGGTCATTGTTTCTCTTGCCTCTAGAAATTTGCACATGCCCCTCCTTTTGGCCAGCTGCACTTCCCCTCCAATCTTTCACTCTTTTTACTGGGCAAACTCCTACTTGCTGTGTGAACTCACTGATTCCAGGAATTATTCACTGCTCTCCTGAGATCCAACCTAGTTACCCCCATGTTTTGACAGGCCACATGCATCTTTACAACAAAGGTTATACAGTTCCCTTATAATTATCCGTTTACTTGTTTGATCTGTTCAACAAGTTAAATTTGTCTTTGTTTTCTTCCACCAAGGCTTTCAAACACTGGCAGATCTCCCCTTCCTTTTTCCTGGTGGCATCTAGGGTATACCTCATCACTTCTAATATTTTCAAGTGTTAAAGGACAGTCTTGTTTAGAGATATTAAGAAATGCAGTCCAATTCAATATTGGCATTTCCATCTTTCATCCAGTTCTGATTCTACTTATGGTGTCTCCAAGAATGGGGTCAGAGAGAGGGATGAGAAGAAAAGGGACAAAAATCTATTTAACTGATGTTGTTTGTAGTTCTCATTTGGCTGTTAAATGCTCTTATCCAAATGCTGTCCCTTTCATGATACATACTGGTAGATTCTTGAGTGATTTTCATGGATATGATGTCACTAATTAGATATTCTTGGTTATAAACCTCCTCACTCCTCAGTTCTACCCTCTAGCAGAATACCCTCAGGGTCAAGGAAACCTGAGGGTCATCCCTCTCACAAATCTTTTCAGGGTGACTCCAATTTGGCAGCCTTTCTACATAGTCTGCTGAGCTCACCAATAAACTTCTGTACCCTTGTCCCAACAAACTCTGGAAGTATGGGCCATTCCTATTACAACAGTCTCTCTTTTTTAAATGTCATTGCTGTTTCCTCCACCAGCTTCCAACTAAGATGTAGATCAGTCTCTATGCCTATTAAAGTCCAAGGGACATATTTCTTCTACTCCTGGTGCACCACAGCTCCAACCTATCTTAAAGGGAGGCAGTAGGTTATCTCCCTTTTCTCTCTATAGGGGATTGAGGGGAATTACCTGAAAGTTCTCAACTATAAATTACTTTCAAATAAATTCTTTAAAAAAAAACTATCTGGGCCTCTCTTTCATAGGTTGAATTTAAATGAGGAGCTAGGAATCAGTCACAGTATTGAATTTGCTATCTTTTAGCAATTCCTGTGGAGATGCCCCATGCCCTCTCTAGAATATGCAAGCATAATATTAAGGCAATAGGGAAAGTCCTATTTGACATGTTATGTTTGTCTTCCCTTGATGACTGGGTATGTACCCTTTTCAACCTCATACTCCCAATATCTGGCACAGAGTAGAGCTGCAATAAATTGTAAGGAATAAGTAATTGCTATGCATTATGAAACATTTATGATAGAGTGATAGTAATATACTTTGCTACACAAGTAGGGAACACCCAAGTCTACTTGAGAATGTTAAGAATGTGAAATTTTCCTTAAAAGTATGGGTTCTCCTTGCTCCTTAACAGGGAAACTTCATTATTATAACCTCATTGCTACTTATACTATTAGCGTCCATCCACAGTTGCTATTCAATTTATTTATTTATTTTTTATAAGTGTACTTTTTAAAAAAGATTTTATTTATTTATTCATAGAGATACAGAGAGAGAGAGAGAGAGAGAGAGAGAGAGAGAGGCAGAGACAGGCAGAGGGAGAAGCAGGCTCCATGCAGAGCGCCTGACGTGGGACTCGATCCAGCGTCTCCAGGATCATGCCCTGGGCTGCAGGCGGCGCTAAACCGCTGGGCCACCGGGGCTGCCCTGCTATTCAATTTAAATATCAGAAAAGATAAATAACAACACAACAACTCTAAGTATAAATTAACCTTAAAATTGGATTTTAAACTCAACAAATTCCAAATTTACTGGGCTTCTTTTCTGATCATAACTTGTTGCTTGTAGCTCAGCAGGAGTCTAGTCAGAAATTATATTTGACCCAAAAAAAGCTAAACCATTTATTCTTTTTCATTCGAGGATATATATATATATGTATATATTACAAACATGTGGCCATTTGGAAATGATCCTAATCTCTTTGAAATTAAATTAGGTTCTAGGACTTTTTTTTTTTAAATTTTTTATTTATTCATGATAGTCACACAGAGAGAGAGAGAGGCAGAGACACAGGCAGAGGGAGAAGCAGGCTCCATGCACTGGAAGCCCGATGTGGGATTCAATCCTGGGTCTCCAGGATCGCGCCCTGGGCCAAAGGCAGGCGCTAAACCTCTGCACCACCCAGGGATCCCGGTTCTAGGACTTTTAAACACTATTGAACAGGCTTCTTCATGTATTACTATGTTAATTTACGTACATGCTTTTATTGTACTTCCATCAGACTGTTTATTAACATTCTTCATGTTTTTGTCCAGTTCTCCCTCCTCCCCTGCTGTACAGATATTCACAGAGCACAGAATTCTAGTCTGCACTAAGGAAGTAATGGATCCCTGGGTCTTATAAATGCTGGGAGTGAAGAGAGTCCCTAGAAGAGGGGAGAACTGGAGGAAAATTAAAGAATACCATGAGTAGTTGAAGGAAGCATAGAGTTTCTCCATTCCCAACAGAGTTCATTCCAATAATTATAATTTGTTATCAGGCAAATATGGTAAGTGCAGGATAATCTTAGGAGGTATGAGATGTTGAGTGACTTTTACAGAAAGATACAACAGGTGTACACAATTCTAACAATAACCTCATTTATACCTACAATGTCATAAATAATATTTAAGTTTAATCAAGTAGATATGTATTTGTTTACTTCCATTGGTGCCATCAACAAGATGTAATTTTATTTTATTTTAAAGATTTTATTTATTTATTCATGAGAGACACACACACAGAATGAGAGAGAGAGAGAGAGAGAGAGAGAGAGAGGCAGAGATACAGGCAGAGGGAGAAGCAGGCTTCATGCGGGGAGCCTGATGTGGGACTCATCCCGGGACTCCAGGATCACGCCCTGGGCCAAAGGCAGGTGCTAAACCGCTGAGTCACCCAGGGATCCCCAACAAGATGTAATTTTAGATTGGGACATATTTAAAGGCTATACTGACAACATATAGAATACCCATAATTTGCTAAGTGTATAATTGAATGCCCAACACATACCTCCCCACCAGGGTCTTCATGTTTATGAGAAATGTCTGCATCATTCAGGACTAAAATAAATAGCCTTGAAGCTCAACACTAATCCTCTTAATCATTTGGTGAACATACTTATTTGGAAAGCAACTGTATATCCAGTCATTTTGACTGAATCTTTGCTTTCAAGTCAGAGGGTATCTCTCATTATGGTGAATTTAAAGGAGTGGAGCCTAGCAAGGAGGTTGTTATTTGGATACCATGCAGTAACCTGATTTTACCTTTGTTGTCTCCCTCTGTTTCTCAGTATTCCCAAATAAGCAGCCTGAAGCTGATTGGAAAATGTTCCAAACATTTTTATTTTTTAATTTTAAGTGAGTTAGTTGACCTATTTACATTTATGGGGCATCTGTCATTCTGAAAATCCTGGATAAGAAAGAATGAATCAGACTATGGGAGTCCAGCCAAGATTGAACTAATTTGCTATTGCTTTTGGGGAGCCAAGAAGATAAAATTTGTCCCTCGTAAGAGAGGTAATGATTTTCCCTAAAGAGAATAGTTGTTTCTCCTGTTAATAATCCTGGAACAAAGGAAAGCTCAAGGGAGGAAATTGGACAGTTCTTACAATGGAAAGGAGAGGGAACTCCTCATCTTTCTGGTCTTGACCCAGAGCCTTGAATAATCTTAAAGCAGTTACAGTAGAAGGGTGAGGCCAGGCACTAGAGAACTCTATTGCCTGTGGCAGCCCAGCAACTATGCCCATACCATGACCACAGCACAGAGAAGGGGCACGATGGGAATGCCACAAAGAAACTTGGTGTGGTGGTGAACAAATTTCTAGCAAGTAGAGCAGTGAGTATATATGTAAAGCTGAAATTAATTAGGATATATTCAAATATACATGATTGCTTGCTATCTTTAGCAAAGACTATTTGCCTTGATATGTGAAGATTCTTTTATCTTTATAAATAAATGTTATTTATAACATTGATTTTCATTGATTCTTTATTCCAGAAATAATAGATATCACAATCCAAAATTTCCCTAGGCTTTTCCCCACTCTAGGTAACACCTTTGGTGAGACATCATTTTGATTCAAGGTTAGATTCTGTACTTATTCCAAGTGTCTCCTGCTCCTAAGAAGCTTATAATCTTTGAAATTATATCAAAAATTATATTTATATATGTACATAGACTAGAAGAGAACCTTAAGAATGAAAAACTGATGTAGGGAACTTTCCTTTTAATATTTTTATTCATTAGCTGTGATGTGGCCATTAAAATTATGGTTTCAAAGAATATAAGAGAGAAAAAAAAGCAGGTTACAATTTTACATGTATAATGTGGTTCCAATTTCCAAATGAATATTATATATTCACAGGGAAAAAAAGCCCTGGAAAGAAACACAATCAATTAGTACTGGTTCTTGCTCAGTTATGCAATTAAGATATTTTTTCTTTATATTTTTTTCAATTGAAATTTTTTAACAATAATGTTTTACTCTCCTAGTACACAAAAAAAGTTATTCTAAAAATGTAGCTTTAAAGATTCTAAGATATGTATTAAATGGAAAAAATGGGGAAAATAAACACTCAAGAACAGATCTAGAAGAAGGTATACTACAGAAATTCAATTAAGATGGCGAGATTATGGATGACTTCTTAATTTCTCAGCTTCCTTTAATGTCATTATACTACTTTTGTGATGTAAAGGCTTAAATAACTGTTAATGTATTAGCATTCTAAAAAAGCACTGAATTACAAATTAAAACAATAAAAAGTTGAATCTAGTTGGTAAACAGAGCAAGCTCTAAGAAAAAATATAGAATTCTTTCTTTATAATAGAAATGCATAGATAATATAACCAGAACCACACTACCCAGGCACAAAATCATGTGAATGAGAGGACATTGGTAGATACTAAAAGATACTTGGAGGCAGAGTGGGGAGGATGGGCTCGCACAAGCTTTGGGGCCAGCCTACCTGGGCTTCAATTGTGAACCCATTGCTTAGGAGTTGAGACACCTTAGTAATTCACTAGATTTCCTGAGTGCTCGTTTTCTCACCTAGAAATTGCCTATGGTAGCAACTGCTACTCTCAGGGTTGTTATGAGAAGCTTATCTTCGCAAATATACCTGAAAGAGATTCTAACCTAAAGCACATTTTAGGGATCCCTGGGTGGCGCAGCGGTTTGGCACTTGCCTTTGGCCCAGGGAGCGATCCTGGAGACCTGGGATCGAATCCCACGTCGGGCTCCTGGTGCGTGGAGCCTGCTTCTCCCTCTGCCTGTGTCTCTGCCTCTCTCTCTCTCTCTCTCTCTGTGCCTATCATAAAACAAAACAAAAAGAATCTAAAGCACATTTTAAAAATGTAATGGTCTGCTAACTCTGATATTGTCACACAACCGATACCTGTTTTATGCAGAAAAGTTCTCTATCTTCCTACATTTGGGTCCCAAACTATCTACTATATCAATTCTGAGTATCAATTATATAAAGATCAATTTCAAACTCTATGGAGACTTAAAAATCCTAATTTCACCTGATCCATTATTTAATAAACTTTCAGAAATTGAAGTACACATGCATAAAAGTGCCTAAATAATACATGTAACACTGAACAAAATTCCACAAGTTGAGCACATGGATGTGACCACCATGCAAAGCAAAAAATAGATCACTATCAGCACACCAGGAGCCGCCATCATGCTCCTTCCATCACTCCTCCCACACCTCTGCAAAAGCAACTGCTATTCTGACTTTAATACCAGAAATTAGTTTCTTTTTTATTTTCTTTTTTATTTTATTTTATTTTTTTAAGATTTATTTATTTATTTATGATACAGAGAGAGAGAGAGAGAGAGAGAGAGAGGCAGAGACACAGGAGGAGGGAGAAGCAGGCTCCTTGCTGGAAGCCCGATGCAGGACTTGATCCTGGGACTCCAGGATCGCCCCCTGGGCCAAAGGCAGGCGCTAAAGCACTGAGCCATCCAGGGATCCCCTCTTTTTTTTTTTATTGGAATCACTTTTGCCCAACTTCATGTTCATGAGATTCATTCATGTTGTGTGTAGCCATATTTTGTTCATTTTCATTGCTGTATAGTATTTTACCATAGGACTATGCTGTAATTTATTTACCCATCTTCCTACAGGTGGACATGTGAATGTTTATGGCTACATGCAAAGTGCTGCTATATATATATTCTTAGACCTGTCTATTGGTGGACAAATGTACTCAGTTACCTTGGGCATATACCAATGAGTGTGATTGCGGGGTTCTGGAACATACTTACATTCATCTTTAGTTGATACTGTCAGGTAGCTTTCCAAGGTGGTTCTCATTTCATTTTTTAAAAAATTCTTCCCTCCCCCTGGTCCTTGGCAACTAGCATTCTACTTTCTGTCTCTAAGAATTTGACTACTCTAGGTACTTCATATAAATGTAATCATAAACAGTATTTGTCCTTTTGTGACTGGCTCATTTCACTTAGTAAAATGTCCTCAAGATTAATGCATACGGTAACATATGCCATAATTTCCTTCCTTTTTAATGTTGAGTAATATTCCATTGCATGGATATACCACATTTTCTTATTCATTCATCAGTCAATGAACACTTAAACTGCTTCCATCTTTTGGCTATTATAAGTAATGCTGCTCTGAACATAAGTGTACAAATATTTGAGTATCTTCTTTTAATTCTTGTGGGTATGTATGTAGAAGGGGAACTAATGGCTCATAAAGTAATTCTATGTTTAATATTTTGAGGAACCATCATATTCTTTTCCCCTGCAGCTGTACCATCCCATTTCATTTTCATAGTTCCATCCCAAACCAAACTCAGATCTCTCTCATCTTAACATTCCATCCATCTTTTGATGACAATCCAGCCTTTATGTGTTCCAACCTGGTTATCTGTGTAATGTGACTGAGGCAAGGAACCAGGGTTGAACACAGAGGAAACCTTGTTTCTATTTCTAGTTCCACTACTAACTCACACAACTATTACATTAAAAAAAAAAGGACTTTCACAGGCATCCTTAAGTTTAAGTAGAAAACACAGTAAATCAGCATAAGACAAGCAAAACTTTTTTAACACATTAGACTTTACACATCTCATGCATGTTTCTACCCTCAAAGGGATCACTCCAGCTAGACAGAATCAGATCACAGTTATTGCATAAAATCTATTTTACACCTTTTCTGTAATCATCTCCAGAATATAAATTTAATTATTACACATTACTGTGTAAGGACATAGACACAAAGAATCGGGGACTGAAAGTCAAAGAAAAGGCAGTATTCTTTCCCTCGCACAGAACAATAGTGTAGCACTACTGCTGTCATCCTACTTCTGTTCAGGACCTCTCCCTCCATTGCCACCATTCCCTCTCTAACAGGGTGTGGTAACCTGGAGGTGCACAGTGCAGACCTCCTTCTGAAGAAACTGTTGGGGAGGCGGGGCCTACGTGACTGACAGCCTCCAGCTAATGCAGGCTGGGATCCACTGTGGTGTTGGTAACCAGAGAGTACTTCTCTCCGACTACTCCCAACCCTTACTGAACATGATGTTGGTCTAGAGCTTGGGCATTTCTGCCTGATGTAGTATTTTTCCAATAGGCAGTCTTTTCTTAGAAACTGTCTATTAACTTGGTGGGGGCCTCCTTGGAAGTGTGCTACTTAGTCTTTCCTTCCCTTTTTCCTTTCATGGGCATCAGGTTTATATCACGGTCTGAAGGCTCTTCCAGCCTACTCCTATGCCCCTTCAATTTATCCTTTACTGGCATTTCCTTCAAAGACCCTCTTGGAAATCTAATCCTGTCTTGGCTGTCTGCTTTTAAGAGGAGAAACTGATGCATGGGGGCAAGTGCAGGACTGGGGAAACCAATTATCATTGTTCATATCAATGGTCTCAGTGATTGGTCAAAGGGGTACACCTTTGGTGTCCATAGGACCAATAATGCCTCTGTGGGGATAAGTCAACCTCAAACAGATGGAGGCAGGGGATTCTGAGGCAGTAAAGAAATAAACGCTCACTTATCTGAGACCATGTTTCTTGGCAGATAAATCCTGCCTAGAGTTTCGAAGAATCAGACCAGTGTTAGAAAGGTTTGGAAGAGGATGATAGGGCCCAAGGAGATCTGGATTCTGCAATATAGAGACCAGCATCACCCCCTACTTTTTGATAATGTGGATCAGTAAGTTTTCTGTTCAAACTGGGTTTTGATCCCTTATAAGAGTCCTAATTATTTTACTACCAAGGGAGTACAATGGAATATTACTCAGCCATAAAAAGAAATCTAAAAAAAAAAAAAAGAAAGAAAAAAGAAATGAAATCTTCTCATTTGCAATGATGCAGATAGAGCTAGAATGTATTATGCTAAGTGAAATAAGTCAGTTGGAGAAAGACAAATACTGTGTTATTTCACTCATGTGGGGAGAACGAGATAAAACAAACTCTTAACTATAGAGAACACGCTGAAGATTGCAGGAGGGGAGGTGGGCTCAGGGGATGAATTAAAGGGTGACAGGTATTAAAAAGGGCATTTGTTGTAATAAGCACTGGGTATTGCATGTAAGTGATAAATCACTAAATCCTAAACCAGAAACTAATATGTTAACTAAGTATAATTTAAATAAAAACTTGGAAGAAAAAATCTTTCCTTGGATTCCATTGATTCTAGGATGAACACCAAACTCCTTATATTCCAATATTTTGAAAAATTTCCAAATCTACTGAAAACTTGCAAGAATAGCAAAATTAAAGCCCATTGCATCTAAATTCATCAATTATTAACATTCTGCTACATTGGTCATATCTCTTTCTCTTTCTGTATATACATACAAAGTTTTTGATGAGTCATTTGAGAATTGAATTAATAACAGACATCTAAACACCCTAAGAACAAAGATATTCTCCTATATAATCACAATATGGTGTTCACATTCAGAAAATTTAACCTTGATACAATATTATTAGCTAATATTCAGTGTGTATTCAAATCTCAATTGTCCCAGTAATGTCCTTTATGATTGTTGTTGGGTTATTTATTTATTTTCAATCCAGGATCTAATCAAGGATTACGTAATGCTTTTAGTTGCTGTGTCTCTTCAGTATCCTTTAATTCAGGACAGTTCCCTAGCCTTTTTCTGTCTTTCAATATCTTGACATTTTTTGAGTCCAGGCAGGTTATTTGGCAGAATGTATCTTAAATTAGATTTTTCTGGTTGTCTCCTCATGATTACACTTAGGTTAAACATTTCCAGGAGTAATCAGAGGTAATGCGATGCCCTCAATGCATTTGCAAGCTTTTTGGCACTGCCCATCTCTCTGGCCTCATAACTTGCTGCTCTCCCCATGATCTTTCAAGTCCCAGCCAACAAACCTTTTGTAGTTCCTTCTTTCACCTGGGTTACTGGCATATATATTTCTGACCTAAACTTAAATAGCTATGAGTCCTTCCTTAACCCCTTGGAGTCGACCAGCTCACCCATGTCCTTGTGTAATTATCTTTCCTTCTAGATCATTGGCTTTCAAAGTGTAGTTCTCAGACTCCTGGGATCCTGAGATCATTTTATGGGGTTAACAAGATCAAAGCTATTTTCATGATAATACTCTAAGATATTATTTACCTTTTTTACTGTACTGACATTGTTACCACTGGGACAAAAGCTATGGTGGGAAGCTGCTTGTGCAAACAGGGGCATTGGTCATTGTATTCTTTACTCATCCACTCACAGGGAAAAAAATGTGAGTTTTACCTGAGAATGTGCTTAAGCAGCAAAATGATTAATTTTATTAAATCATGATCCATGAGCATGTCTATTTAATATTCTACATGAAAAAATGGGAAGTATGCATAAAGCACTTCTGCTACACAATGAAGTAGGATGGTTACCTCATGAAAAAGCATTTTTGTGACTGGACTGTGAGTTGAGCTGAACACTGTTTTCATGGAGCATCATTTTTACTTGAGAGAACAACAGGTAGTTAAACTATGGTTACTTAGACCTGGGTATTGGAAGACATTTTCTCAATAAATGAACAAAGTGAGACTGTCACTTCAAGAAAAACAACTCACAGTGTGTGTTGTCAATGGTAAAATTCGAACACTCCAATAAATATCAGAATTTTAGAAAAATTGTATTTGTCACACCAGTTTGGCTGCCTTCCAATACTTAGACTTTTCTGATGTGATCAGTGCTGATATTAATGAATGTGGTTTTTATAGATTGTATAGTGAAATGTGTCAACATTTGAAAGAGTGGTATAACTCAGTGAATCAATGTTTTCCAAGTGAACGATGCATGTTATTACAAGATCATATGTAAGATTCACTGAAAGTACAAGATAGACTAATTAATATTAGTATATGAAACATTAATTTCATTTATTTACCATTGATATGGTTTCATATTACACACTGTAGCTGACCTTTACAAGTTAACACTTGCTGATTTTTGGTATAGTAGCAAAGAATAATTTTCACAATTATCTGAAAAGACTTTTAAGATACTTCTCTCTTTTCCAATTGCATATCTGTGTGAGACCGATTTCCCATATATATTTCAACCAAAACAGCATATTGCAACAGACAGAAGCAGACATGACAGTCCAGCTACCTTTTATAAAGACATTAAAGACAGTAGCAAAATTATAACACAATGTCATTCATTAATATTTTTGTTTTGGAAAAGATAGTTCTCTTTTTATTGTCTATGTTTAGACATTACATTACATCTCATTACACTACATCTCATACATTATCTATGTTTACATATAACAGGTTCATTACATTATTTTTATTTTAATTTTTTATCATGATAAGTGTACTTGTTAATCCCTATCACTTATTTCACTCATTGCCCCATACATCTTGCCTCTGGTAACCATGAATTTGATCTCTATAATTAAGAGCCTGTTTCCTGTATGTCTCTATTCTTTTTTCCCCTTGCTCATTTGTTTTGTTTCTTCATTTCCACATATGAGTGAGATCATATGATATTTGTCTTTCTCTGATTTTTATTAGCATCATGCTCTCTAGGTCTATTCATTTTTTTAAAAGTTTTTATTTATTTATACATGAGAAACACAGAGAGAGAAAGAGAGAGAGGCAGAGACACAGGCAGAGGGAGAAGCAAGCTCTATGCAGGGAGCCCGATGCGGGACTTGATCCCGGGACTCCAGGATCACACCTGGGGCCAAAGGCAGGCACTAAACCACTGAGCCACCCAGGGATCCCCTCTAGGTCCATTCATGTTGTTGCAAATGGCAAGATTTCATTCTTTTTATCATGAATGGGTATTGTACTTTGTCAAATCTTTTTCTGCATCTATTGAAATGATCATATGGCTTTTCCTTTTCATTTATTGATATGAGGTATCACATTGATTGCTTTGCGAATATTGAACCACTCTTGGAGCCCAGGAACAAATCCTGCTTGACTGTGGTATACGATTTCCTTTTATGTATTGTTGGATTTTGCTTGCTAATATTTTGTTGAGAGTTTTGCATCTCTATAAATAAGAGATAGTGGCCTATAGTTCTCTTTTTTTGTGGTGTCTTTTTTAAAAAAGATTTTACTTATTTTTGAGAGAGAGAGAGAGAGTAAGGATAGGGGTAGAAGGAGGGGGAGAGGGACAAGTAGGCCTCATGCTTAGTATGGAGCCTGATGCAGGGCTCAATCTCATGACCTAAGATCATGACCTGAGCCAAAACCAAGAGTTGGCCACTTAACTGACTGAGCCACCCACGTGCCTCTTCTTTAAAAAAAAAAAAAAAAAAAAAAAAAAAAAAAAAATTTATATGAAACAGAGGAAGCATGCATATAAATAGGGGGAGGGGGATAGCCCCGGTGGCTTAGCCGTTTAGCGCTGCCTTCAGCCCAGGGCATGATCCTGGAGACCCGGGATGGAGTCCCACGTCGGGCTCCCTGCATGGAGCCTCCTTCTCCCTCTGCCTGTCTGTCTGTCTGTCTCTCTCTCTCTCTCTCTGTGTCTCTAATAAATGAATAAAATCTTAAAATAAATAAATAAATAAATAAATAAATAAATAAATAAATAAATGGGGGGAGGGAAGAATGAGAGGGAGGAGAGAAGCAGACTCCCTGCTAAATGGGGAGCCCAACATGGGGCTTGATCTCACGAACCTGGGATCACGACTGAGCCAAAACCAAGAGTCAGATACTCAACTAATTGAGTCACCCAGGTGCCCTTTTTATGGTATCTTTATCTGGTCTTGGTATCAGGGTGATACTGGCCTCTTAGAATGAATTTGGGAGTTTTCTTTCCTCTTGTATTTTTTGGAATAGCTTGTGAAGAATAGGTATTAACTATTCTTAAATATTTAGTAGAATTTGCCTATAAAGCTATCTGGTTCTAGACTTTTGTTTGTTGAGAGTTTTTTGATTACTGATTCAATTGCATTACTGGTGATTGGTCTATTCTAAGAAATTTTCTATTTCTTCCTGCTTCAATTTTGGTAAGTTATGTTTCTAGGAATTTATCTACTTCTTCTTAGTTGTTCAATTTGTGGCATATAGGTCTTCATAATATTCTGTTACAAATGTTTGTATTTCTGTGGTGTTGGCTGTTATTTCTCCTCTTTCATTAGTGATTTCGTTTATTTGGGTCTTCTCTCTCCTGATTAATCTTGCTAGAGGTTTATCAATTTTGTTGATCTTTTCAAAGAACCAGGTCCTTGTGTCTGTTCTATAGATTTTTTTTTAGTTTCTGTAGTATTTATTTCTTCTCTAATCTTCATTATACTCTTCTTTTTCTGGATTTGGGTTTTATTCTCCTTTAGGTGTAAAGTTAGGTTGTTCCAGATATTTTCTTGTGGTTCATTTTTAGTTTTGTAGCATTGTGGTCAGAAAAGATGCATGGAGGGAGCTAAGATGGCAGGAGAGCAGGAGGACTCTAGGCTCATCTCTTCTCTTGAACACAACTAGATAACTATAAAATCATTCTAAATACCCCAGAAATCAACCTGAAGATTGAGAGAACAAACTCCACAACTAAAAGGAGAGAAGAAGTCACATCAAAGAATGTAGGAAGTATGGAGAAATGGTTTGAGGGGGAAACCAGATGGCAATTGCTGTAAAAGGAGGGGGAACACATTTACTGAAAGCCATTGGCTGGGAAAATGAGAGGGGTTGATTTTTGTGAGTTCTTGTAGCCAGCAGGGCTTAAAGACTGGAATTTTAAAAGTTAGCAGAGTCCAGAGGGCACTGCTCTACTCCTGGAGAGAGGCAGGCAAAGAGCCAAGGGGAGGGGGGCAGATGGTGTGGAATCAGTGATCTGAAGAATGCCTGGGGCACACAGCAGGGAGATTACTCACTCTTCTTGGAGGCAGTCCCTGGGAGGCAGCATTCAGGGAGAGGCCTCTCCAAGGACAAAGGAGTTGGCTGGTACCATCTCCCTCCCCTGCCCCTCATCATAACCACATAGCCACCTGTGGAAAGCAGCTTAGCCACAACAATGGCTGCCCAACCTGCTTAAACCAAGTCCCATACCCCTGTGCTCTGCTGGGACTACCTCTCTTGGTCAAGCCTGCCTCATTCCCAGCATAGTAGGCCCCTTCCCCAGAAGACCAGAAAAAAACCCTGCCCACACCATGTCTCCTGACCAGAGACTTGCGCAGGGCTTTAGTTCTAGTGGAAGTAGTATCAGGTCTCATTTAACAAGCAGACCAGAACATACCTAGTTAAACTTACAACATTCTGGCCAAAGACCAAACATTGTCCACTGCAGGCAAAGAGAGCCTATGCGGACCACTGGCCTGAAAGACAGAACAGCCAAAACACAACAGCAGAACACATGAAACAGCATACACTAGACACTCCCTGAAGCACCAGGCTGTGGACACTATATAACCTCTTCTTCATAAAGCCATTATTCTCAGGAGCAAGAAACATAATGGGCTTTTCTAACACAGGGAAGATAGAGACCTAGACAAAAAATGACAAGATGGAGGAATTCACCCCAAATGAAAGAACAAGATAAGGTCATGGCCAGAGATCTAAGCAAAACAGATATAAGTAACAAGCCTACTGGAGAATTTAAAGCAACAATCAAAAGGATACTAGACTTGAGAAAAGAATGGATGACTTTAGGATATAAAAGAGTTAAAAAAGAATCAATCAGAAAAATTCTCAACAAGATACTAGCCAATAATAGGATCCAACAGTACATTAAGATTATTCACCATGACCAAGTGGGATTTATCCCCGGGATGCAAGGTTGGTTCAACACTCATAAAGCAATCAATGTGATTGATCATAGCAACAAGAGAAAAAACAAGAACTATATGATCCTCTCAATAGATGCAGAGAAAGCATTGACAAAATACAACATCCATTCCTGATCAAAACTCTTCAGAGTGTAGGGATAGGGGGAACATTCCTCAGCATCTTAAAAGCCATCTACAAAAAGCCCACAGAAAATATCATTCTCAATGGGGAAACATGGGGAGCCTTTCCCCTGAGATCAGGAAGGAACACAACAGGGATGTCACTCTCACCACCGCTATTCAACATAGTATTAGAAGTCCTAGCCTCAGCAATCAGGCAACAACAAGAAATAAAAGGCATTCAAATTGGCAAAGAGGTCAAACTCTCCCTCTTCACAGATGACATGATACTCTACATAGAAAACCCAAAAGACTCCACCCCAAGATTGCTAGAACTCATACAGCAATTCGGCAGTGTGGCAGGATACAAAATCAATGCCCAGAAATCAGTGACATTTCTATACCCTGACAATGAGACTGAAGAAAGAGAAATTAAGGAGTCAATCCCATTTACAATTGCCCCCAAAAGCATAAGATACCTAGGAATAAACCTAACCAAAGAGGTAAAGGATCTATACCCTAAAAACTACAGAAAACTTCTGAAAGAAATTGAGGAAGACACAAAGAGATGGAAAAATATTCCATGCTCATGGATTGGAAGAATTAATATTGTGAAAATATCAATGGTACCCAGGGCAATGTACACATTTAATGCAGTCCCTATCAAAATACCATGGGCTTTCTTCAGAGAGTTAGAACAAATCATCTTAAGATTTGTGTGGAATCAGAAAAGACCCCGAATAGCCAGGAGAATATAAAAAAGAAAACCATAGCTGGGGGCATCACAATGCCAGATTTCAGGTTGTACTACAAAGCTTGATCATCAAGACAGTGTGGTACTGGCACAAAAACAGACACATAGATCAATGGAGCAGAATAGAGAATCCAGAAGTGGACCCTCAACTCTATGGTCAACTAATATTCAACAAAGCAGGAAAGACCATCCACTGGAAAAGACAGTCTCTTCAATAAATGGTGCTGGGAAAATTGGACATCCACATGCAGAAGAATGAAACTAGACCATTCTCTTACACCATACACAAAGATAAACTCAAAATGGATAAAATATCTAAATGTGAGACAAGATTCCATCAAAATCCTAGACGAGAACACAGGCAACAACACCGTTTTTAAACTTGGCCACAGCAACTTCTTGCAAGATACATCTATGAAGGCAAGAGAAACAAAAGCAAAAATGAATTATTGGGACTTCATCAAGATAACAAGCTTCTGCACAGCAAAAGAAATAGTCGACAAAACTAAAAGACAACCTACAGAATGGGAGAAGATACTTGCAAATAACGTATCAGATAAAGGGCTAGTATCCAAGATCTGTAAAGAACTTATTAAACTCAACAACAAAGAAACAAACAATCCAATCATGAAATGGGCAAAAGACATGAAGAGAAATCTCACAGAGGAAGACATAGACATGGCCAACAAGCAAAAGAGAAAATGCTCTGCATCACTGGCCCTCAGGGAAATACAAATCAAAACCACAATGAGATACCACCTCACACCAGTGAGAATGGGGAAAATTAACAAGACAGGAAACAACAAATGTTGAAGAGGATGTGGAGAAAGGGGAACCCTCTTGCACTGTTGGGAATGTGAACTGGTACAGCCACTGGAAAACTGTGTGGAGGTTCCTCAAAGAGTTAAAAATAGACCTGCCCTACGACCCAGCAATTGCACTGCTGGGGATTTACCCCAAAGATACAGATGCAGTGAAATGCCGGGACACCTGCACCCCAATGTTTATAGCAGCAATGGCCACAATAGCCAAACTGTGGAAGGAGCCTCGGTGTCCATCGAAAGGTGAATGGATAAAGAAGATGTGCTAATGGAATATTACTCAGCCATTAGAAATGACAAATACCCACCCATTGCTTCGATGTGGATGGAACTGGAGAGTATTATGCTGAGTGAAATAAGTCAATCAGAGAAGGACAAACATTATATGGTCTCATTCATTTGGGGAATATACAAAATAGTGAAAAGGAATAAAGGGGAAAGGAGAGAAAATGAGTGAAAATACCAGTGATGGTGACAGAACATGAGTGACACCTAACTCTGGGAAACTAACAAGGGGTAGTGGACAAGGTGGGCAGGGGGTTGGGGTGACTGGGTGATGGGCCCTGAGGGGGGCACTTGACGGGATGAGCACTGGGTGTTATGCTATATGTTGGCAATGAACTCCAAAAAAATTTTTAAAAAAAGAATCAGAAATTAAAAATGCAATAACTGAGATTGGAAACAGGCTTGATGCAATGAACACAAGACTGGAAGAAGCAGAGGAATGAATTAGCGACCTAGAAGACAAAATAATGGAAAACAATGAAGTTAAACAAAAGAGAGAAACAAGTATGATGGAACATAAGAATAGACTTAGGGAACTCAATGACTCCATCAAACATAGTAACATTTGTGATATAGGAGTCCCAGAAGAATAAGAGAGAGAAAAGAGGGCAGAAAGTTAATTTTAGGAAATAATAGCTAAAAATTTCCCTAATCTGGGGAAGGAAACAGACATGCAGATCCAGGAGGCACAGAGAATTCCCATCAAAATCAACAAAAGCAGGCCAACACGAAGACATACTATAATTAAATTTGCAAAATGTAGTGATAAAGAAAAAAAAACTTAAAAGCAGCAAGATAAAAGAAGTCCTTAAATTGCAAGGGAAGACCCATAAGGCTAGCTGCACATTGCTCAACAGAAACTTGGCAAGACAGAAGGAAGTGGGCATGATACATTCAAAGTCCTGAAAGGGATAAATTTGCAGCCAAGAATATCACAAGGCTGTCATTCAGAATAGGAGAGATAAAGAGTTCCCCAGACAAAAAAACCCAAAACAAACAAACAAACAAAACTAAAGGAGTTCATGACAACTAATCCAGTCCTAAAAGAAATATTAAGGAGAACTCTTTGAGTGGAAAGGAAAGACCAAAAGTGACAAAGACAAGAAAGGATCAGAGAAAATCTCCAGAAACAACAACAAAACAAGTAATGAAATGTCATAAATGCATTTCTATCAATAATTACCCTGAATTAAAATGGACTAAATACTCCAATCAACAGACACGGGGAATCAGAATAGATGAAAAAACAAGACCCATCTATATGTTCCCTATAAGGGACCCATTTCATACCTAAAGACATCTGCAGTTTGAAAGTGAGGGGATACTCCATGGCTGTGGCCCTTCAGGACTACGTGTCCCCCGACTACTCTTTCCTGACCATATACAGGGGCCAAGTTGTATATGTCTTCTCCAAGCTGAAGGGCCGAGGGCGGCTCTTCTAGGGAGGCAGTGTTCAGGGAGATTACTATGGAGATCTAGCTGCTCGCCTGAGCTATTTCCCCAGTAGTGTTGTACGTGAGGACCAGACCCTGAAACCTGGCAAAATTGATGTGAAGACAGATAAATGGGATTTCTACTGCCAGTGAGCTCAGCCTACCACTGTCCCTGCTGTGTGTGTGTGTGTGTGTGTGTTTTTTTTTTTTTCCCTTCTGGCTTTACGCAAATATATCAGCCAAGTGCAAAAAAAAAAAAAAAAAAAAAAAAGTGAGGGGATAAACATTTATCATGCAAATGGACATCAAAAGAAAGCCAGAGTTGCAATCAATACTTGTATCAGACAAACTAGACTTTATACCAAAGACTGTAACAGAAGATGAAGAAGGTACTATATCATAATAAAGGGGATGATCCAACATGATAATCTAACAATTGCAAATATTTGTGCACCCAACATAGGAGCACTGAAATACATAAAACAATTAATAACCAATATAAAGGAACTCATTGATAATAATACAATAATAGTAGGAGACTATACTATATAAATGGACAGATAATCTAAACAGAAAATCAACAAGGAAACAGTGCCTCTGAATGACACACTGGACCAGATGGGCTTAACAGATATATTCAGAACATCATCCTAAAGCAGCAGAATACACATTCGTTTCAAGGGCACATAGGACATTCTATAGAATAGATCACATACTGGGTCACAAATCAGGCCTCAACAAGTACAAAAAAATTGAGAACATATTAGGCATATTTTCAGACCACAATGCTATGAAAGTTTAAGTTAGCCATAAGAAGAATTTGGAAAGGCTACAAATACATGCAAGTTAAAGAACATCCTACTAAAGAATGAATGGGTAGTACTGGAAGTCCTAGCCTCAGCAATCAGACAACAAAAAGACATTAAAGGTATTCAAATTGGCAAAGAAGAAGTCAAACTCTCCCTCTTCGCCGATGACATGATACTCTACATAGAAAACCCAAAAGTCTCCACCCGAAGATTGCTAGAACTCATACAGCAATTCGGTACCATGGCAGGATACAAAATCAATGCCCAGAAATCAGTGGCATTTCTATACACTAACAATGAGACTGAAGAAAGAGAAATTAAGGAGTCAATCCCATTTACAATTGCACCCAAAAGCATAAGATACCTAGGAATAAACCTAACCAAAGAGGTAAAGGATCTATACCCTAAAAACTATAGAACACTTCTGAAAGAAACTGAGGAAGACACAAAGGGATGGAAAAATATTCCATGCTCATGGATTGGAAGAATTAATATTGTGAAAATGTCAGTGGTACCCAGGGCAATATACATGTTTAATGCAATCCCTATCAAAATACCATGGACTTTCTTCAGAGAGTTAGAACAAATTATTTTAAGATTTGTGTGGAATCAGAAAAGACCCCGAATAGCCAGGGGAATTTTTTTTTTTTTTTTTTTTTAGCCAGGGGAATTTTAAAAAAGAAAACCATAGTTGGGGCCTCACAATGCCAGATTTCAGGTTGTACTACAAAGCTGTGGTCATCAAGACAGTGTGGTACTGGCACAAAAACAGACACATAGATCAACGGAACAGAATAGAGTGGACCCTGAACTTTATGGTCAACTAATATTCGATAAAGGAGGAAAGACTATCCACTGGAAGAAAGACAGTCTCTTCAATAAATGGTGCTGGGAAAATTGGACATCCACATGCAGAAGAATGAAACTAGACCACTCTCTTTCACCACACACAAAGATAAACTCAAAATGGATGAAAGATCTAAATGTGAGACAAGATTCCATCAAAATCCTAGAGAAGAACACAGGCAACACCCTTTTTGAACTCGGCCACAGTAACTTCTTGCAAGATACATCCACGAAGGCAAAAGAAACAAAAGCAAAAATGAACTATTGGGACTTCATCCAGATAAGAAGCTTTTGCACAGCAAAGGATACAGTCAACAAAACTAAAAGACAACCTACAGAATGGGAGAAGATATTTGCAAATGACATATCAGATAAAGGGCTAGTTTCCAAGATCTATAAAGAACTTATTAAACTCAACACCAAAGAAACAAACAATCCAATCATGAAATGGGCAAAAGACATGAACAGAAATCTCACAGAGGAAGACATAGACATGGCCAACATGCACATGAGAAAATGCTCTGCATCACTTGCCATCAGGGAAATACAAATCAAAACCACAATGAGATACCACCTCACACCAGTGAGAATGGGGAAAATTAATAAGGCAGGAAACCACAAATGTCGGAGAGGATGCGGAGAAAAGGGAACCCTCTTACACTGTTGGTGGGAATGTGAACTGGTACAGCCACTCTGGAAAACTGTGTGGAGGTTCCTCAAAGAGTTAAAAATAGACCTGCCCTACGACCCAGCAATTGCACTGTTGGGGATTTACCCCAAAGATACAGATGCAATGAAACGCCGGGACACCTGCACCCTGATGTTTATAGCAGCAATGGCCACGATAGCCAAACTGTGGAAGGAGCCTCGGTGTCCATCGAAAGATGAGTGGATAAAGAAGATGTGGTTTATGTATACAATGGAATATTACTCAGCCATTAGAAATGACAAATACCCACCATTTGCTTCAACGTGGATGGAACTGGAGGGTATTATGCTGAGTGAAGTAAGTCAGTCAGAGAGGGACAAACATTATATGTTCTCATTCATGTGGGGAATATAAATAATAGTGAAAGGGAATATAAGGGAAGGGAGAAGAAATGTGTGGGAAATATCAGAAAGGGAGACAGAACATAAAGACTCCTAACTCTGGAAACGAACTAGGGGTGGTAGAAGGGGAGGAGGGCGGGGGGTGGGAGTGAATGGGTGACGGGCACTGGGGGTTATTCTGTATGTTGGTTAATTGAACACCAATAAAAATTAAATAAAAAAAAGAATGAATGGGTTAACCAGGAAATTAAAGAAAAAATGAAAAAAATACTTGGAAACAAATGAAAATGAAAACACAGCAGTCCAAAACCTATGGGATACAGCAAAAGCAGAACAAAGAGGGAAGTTTATAGCAATACAGGCTTACCACAAGTAAAAGGAAAAATCTCAAGTAAACAACATAACCTAAAGGAGCTCGGTAAAGAAGAAGAAATGAAGCCTAAAGCAAACAGAAGGAAGGAAATAAAGATTAGAGCAGAAATAAATGATATAAAAACTAATAGAACAAATCAATGAAACCAGGAGCTTGTTCTTTGAAAAAAAATAAATAATAAAAAAATAATAAAATTGATAAACTCCTAGCCAGATTTATTAAAAATAAAAGAGAAAGGACTCAAATAATAAAATGACAAAAAGAGAAAGGAGAAATAACAACGAACACTACATAAATACAAAGAATTATAAGAGAATATCATGAAAACTATATGCCCACAAATTGGACAACCTGGAAGAAATGGATAAATTCCTAGAAACATATAAACTACCAAAATTGAAACAGGAAGAAGAAACCTTGAACAGACCAATAAGTAGCAAAAAAATTCAATCAGTAATCAAAAATCTCCCAAACAAAAGTCTAGGGCCAGACGTCTTCATAGGCAAATTTTACCAAACATTTAAAGAAGTGTTAATAACTATTCCAAACTATTCCAAAAAAACAGAAAATGAAGAAATATTTCCAAATTCATTCTACAAGACCATGTTATTTACCCTGATAACAATACTAGATAAAGACTCCACCAAAAAAGTAAACTACAGGCCAATATCCTTGATGAAGATGGATGTAAAAATTCTCAATAAAATACTAGCTGCCTGAATCCAGCAACACATTAAAAGAATCATTCACTATGATCAAGTGGGATTTATACCTGGGCTGCAAGGGTGATGCAGTATTTACAGATCAATCAACATGATATGCCACATTAATAAAAGGATAAGAACCATATGATCCTCTCAATAGATGCAAGAAAAGCATTTGACAAAGTTAAACATCAATTCATGATAAAAACCCTCAACAGAGTAGGGTTAGAAGGAAATTACCTCAACATCATAAAGGCCACATATGAAAGGCCCACAGCTAATATCCAAATTGGGGAAAAACTAAGACCTTTTCCTCTGTAGTCTGGGAGAAGACAGGGATGTCCACTGTCACCACTGTTATTTAATATAGAATTAGAAACCCTAACCACAGCAAATGGGTGACAAAGAAAAATAAAAGGCATCTGAATTGGCAAGAAAGTCAAACTTTCACTATTTGCAAATCATGTGATACTCAATATAGAATACCCAAAAGACTCCACCAAAAAAATTGCTAGAACTGACAAATGAATTCAGTAAAGTCACAGGACACAAAATTGATGTACAGAAATCTGTTGCATTTCTATATAGCAATAATGAAGCAGCAGATGAGAAATCAAGGAATCAATCCTATTTACAATTGCACCAAAAACCATAAGATACCTATCCAATAGCAATAAACCTAACCAAAGAGGTAAAAGATCTGTACTCTGAAAATTATAGATCACCTATGAAAGAAGTTGAAGAGCACACAAAGAAATGGGGAAACATTCCATGCTCATGGATTGGAAGAACAAATATTATTAAAATACCTATATTACTCAAAGCAACTTACACATTTAATGCAACCCCTATCAAAATACCAACAGAATTCTTCACAGAGCTAGAACAAACAATCCTAAAATTTGTATGGAACCAAATAATCAAAGCAACCTTGAAAAAGAAGAGTAAAGCTGGAGGAGGCATCACCATTCCAGGTTCCAAATTATATTACAAAGCTATAATGATCAAGACAATATGGTACTGGCAAAAGAATAGACACATAGATAAATGGGACAGCACAGAAAACCCAGAAATGAGCCCAAAACTATATGGTCAGTTAATCTTCAACAAAACAGGAAAGAATACCCAAAGGAAAAAAAAAAGATAGTCTCTTCAGTGAATGACGGGAAACCTGGACAGCTACATGCAAAAGAATAAAGCTGAATCACTTTCTTACACCATACACAAAAATAAATTCAAAATGGATTAAAGAACTAAATATAAGATAGGAAACCATCAAAATCCTAGAGGAGAACACAGGCAGTAGCCTCATTTACCCGGGCCATAGCAACTTCTTTCTAGATGTTTCCCGAGGCAAGGGAAACAAAAGCAAAAATAAACTAGTGAGACGTCATCAAAATAAAAAGCTTCTGCACAGTGAAGGAAACAACAAAACTAAAAGTCAATCAACAGCATGAGAGAAGATATTTACAAATGACATATCTGATAAAGGGTTAGTATCCAAAATATATAAAGAACTTATAAAACTCAACAACCCAAAAATAAATAATCCAATTAAAAATGGGCAGAAGACAGGTGCCTGGGTGGCTCATTTGGTTAAGCATCTGACTCTTATTTCAGCTCAGGTCATGAGATCAAGCCCTGTGTGGAGGTCCATGCTGGACGTGGAGCCTGCTTCAGATTCTCTCTCTCCCTCTCCCTCTGCCTACCCTCCTGAACTCTTGCTGTCTAAAAAAAAAAAAAAAAGAAGAAGACAGGAATAGATATTTTTCCAAAGAAGATATATAGATGGCCAACAGACACATGAAAAGATGCTCAATATCACTTATCATCAGGGAAATGTGAATCAAAAGTACAATGAAAGGGGAACCCTCTTGCACTGTTGGTGGGAATGCAAACTGGTGCAGCCACTCTGGAAAACAGCATGGAGCTTCCTCAAAAAGTTAAAAATAGAACTACCTTGTGATCCAGCAATTGCACTACTAGGTATTTACCCAAACAATACAAAAATACTAATTCAAAGGAGTAAATGCACCCCAGTGTTTATAGCGGCATCAACAATAGTTAAATTATGGAAAAAGCCCAAATGTCCATTGACTGATGAATAGATAAAGATGTAGTATATATATCTATGGGTTAAGTAGGGGTTGGGGATTAAGAAGTACACTTGTGATAATCCCTGAGTTTTGTATGTAAATATTTTATCACTAAATTGTACACCTGAAACTAATATTACGCTATGTATTAACTAACCGGAATTGAAATAGAAACTTTAAAAAAAGAAAAAGAAAAGATACATGGTATGACTTTGATTTTTTTGAAATTATGGACTTGTTTTGTGGCCTAATATGTGATCTATCCCAGAGAATGTTCTGTGTGCACTTGAGAAGAATGTGTATTCTGCTGTTTTTAGGATGGAATGTTCTGAATATGTCTGTCAAATCCATCTGGTCCAGTATATTATTCAAAGACAATGGTTTCTTGTTGGTTTTCTGTTTGCATGATCTGTCCATTGATGTAAATTGGGTGTTAAAGCCCCCTACTATTATTGTAATATTATCAATTATTTCCATTGTGTTTGTTATTAACTGCTTCATATATTTGGGAGCTCCCATATTGGGTGCACAAATATTTACAATTCTTATATCGTGCTGTTGCATTGTCTCCTTTATTAGTATATAATATGCTTCTTTGTGTCTTGTGTTTTTTTAAGATTTATTTATTTATTTGAGAGAGAGAAATGTCTGTGAGTGGGGGTAAGGACAGAGGGAGCAAGAGAGGGAGAATCCCAAGCAGACTTCCTACTGAACACAGAGCTCAATGTGGGGCTCAATCCCAGGACCCTGAGATCATGACCTGAGTGGAAATCAAGAGTCAGATGCTTAACAGACTGAACCTCCCAGGTTCCCCTTTGTCTTTTATTATAGTCTTTTTTTTAAAAGTCTATTTTGTCTGATATAAGTATTGCTACCTTAGTTTTCTTCTGACATCCATTTGTGTGATAAATGTTTCTCCGTTCCTTCACTTTCAATCTGCATGTGTTTTTTGGTCTAAAGTAAGTCTCTTATAGGCAGCATATAGATGAGTCTTCTTTTTTTATCCACTTCTTCATTCTATGTCTTTTTATTAGAGCATTTAGTCCATTTACATTTAGAGTAATTATTGATAGATATGTAGTTAGTGCCATTTTATTACTTATTTTGTGTTATTTCTGTAGATTTTCTCTTATCCTTTTTCTCTTACTCTCATAATTTGTTGGCTTTTATTAGTGATATAGTTGGATACTTTTCTGTTTATTCTTTGCATATCTATTAGTGGTTTTTGATTTTGTAGTTACCATTAGGTTTGTATATAACATCTTCTGCATATAGCATTCTATCTTAAATTGATGATCACTTAAGTTTAAACCCTTCTCTCCTCCCCACATTTTAGGTATATAATGTGATGTTTTATATTTATTTATGTTATGAATGCTTTGACTGCTTTTACAGAAATATATATTTTTACTTTTTTTTTTCTTTTTATTCTTTCATTCATGGTCTCTCCTTTCCACTCAAAAAGTTCCCTTTAATATTTCTTGTAGGGTTGGGTTAATAGTCATGAACTCTTTGTTTTTGTTTGTCTGGGAAATTATCTTTCCTTCTATTTTGAATGATAACCTTGCAGAATAGAGTATTCTTGGCTGCAGATGTGTCCCTTTTAGTATTATGAATAGATTATGAATAGATTATGCCACTTTCTTCTGGCCTGCAAAGTTTCTGCTGAAGATCCAAGGCTATTCTACTGATAGCCTTATAGGGGTTCCTTTGTATGTAACTGTCTTCTTTTCTCTTGTAATTTTTTTCTTTATAGCTACTTTTTGCCATTTAGTTACTATGTTTCTTGATGTGAAGCTCCTTGAGTTGAATTTGGAGGGGATTCCTGAATCTAGATATTTGTTTCCTTCTGCACATAGGGAAGTTTCCAGCTGTTATTTCATCAAATAAATTTTCTGCCACCTTTTCTCTTTCTTCTCCTTCTTCTTCTTCTTCTATCCCCATAATGCAAATGTTATTACACTTGATAGAGTCACTGAGTTCTCTAAGACTATTCTCAATTTGCATAATTTTCTTTTCTCTCCTTTACTCAGCTTGGTTACTTTCCATTACTCTGCCTTCCAGGTCATTAATTCATTCCTCTGCTTCATCTAATTTACTATTTTTTCCAACAAGTGTATTTTTAATTTCATTTATTATATTCTTGATTTCTATTTTTTTAATCTCTGATGTTCTCTACTCTTTTCTCACATCCCATGAGTACTTTATGATCATTACTTTAAATTCTCTATCAGGCATATTACTTATTTCCATTTGGCTTTGTTCTCTTGCTACAGTCATGTTCTTTCATTCAGGAGATATTTCTCTGTCTCCTGATGTTGTCTGACATTCTTTGTTGGTTTCTCTGTGTTATTAAAGTCAGCTACTTCTCTTGCTCTTAAAAATAATAGCCTTATGAAGAAGAGGTCCTGTCTGCCCTTAAGTGCAATGTTCCCTGTTCCCAAGGGCCTGGCATTTCAGGAAGTATCTCCTATGTGTGTTGCATGTGCTCTGTTGTTGAGTCTTGGGCAATCCTTCAGTCCATTTTTCTGCAGAGACTCTCTTTGCCTATTATAGGTAGCGTTTGGTCCCTAGCAGGAGAGGGGCATGTTTTAACAGGTGTTCAGTGGTTTACCTGCAAAAGGAGATCTACAGCCAGAAATGAGGTTCTCCAAAGTGCACAGGTCAAGAAATGTGGCATTGGCAGGGTTTGCACTTGTCTTCTCGGGGGATGTGCCTGTAGTGCTGGAGTAAGGTATGGGGGTGGGAGGGGGAGGGAGGGCTTGTTGTAAGCAAGTTAGGTAATGTATGACATACTGGTTCACCCAGGGGGCCGTTGTTTATGTTAGGAGACATGGGAGGGAAATGGCATCTGCTAGCTCCTTTGTTCCTGGAGTTCCCATGATCCCTGTCTCTTTGGGGATGTTCTGAGATGAGCAAATCACTCTCCCTCACATCTGCACCCAACCCCCTCCATTTTTCAAACTCCTGGTTCTAAGCTGTATCTGCACAGGCTGTTTGTTGTGCTGTTTTTTTAAGGGTGGGGACTCTGCTTCCTAATGCCCTCCATGCTCTCCCAGAATGGAGCCCAGCGATTTTTAAAATTCCAGGCTTTAAGTCCCACTGGATGTAAGAACTCATGCAATTTGGCCTCTCTTACTTTCAAGGCAAATGTTTTAGGGATTCATCCTCTCCAGTTGTGGGCTCCCCAGTGTAAAAATCTGTTTTCCACCCTTCTCCACACCATTGGCTCCCTCCCCACCATAGACAGCTACAGTCTGTTTTGCTCCCAGACTTCCTCTTCACCCTTCCTACTTTTTTTGATGTGGCCTCCTCTCTACGTTTAGTTGTGGAGTTTATCTGCCAGTCTTTGGATGCTTCCTGGGTTATTTATACTGATGTGAGTATTATCTAGTTGTATGTGTGGGTCAGGGTGAGCTTAGTGTCCTCCTACATCTTTTTAGCAGACCTTCCATTACGTTATTTTTAAATGGATTAATAAATATGTTTAAAGTTTCCTCGTTTTAATCTCTAATACAATAATCATTGACAGCAATTACTCATATAATCAGAAGCCCTTTGTGGTCCTGAAATTTTAGAGTGCTACAAGGTCCTGAGATCAAAGTTTGTAACATGTTATTCTCAACCATAAGCCCTTTGGGGGCAGGGGCTACATCTTTCTTGATCACTGCTATATCCTACATGGGAGATATTTTAAAAAATGACTGTTAGGATGCCTCAGTGGTTTAATTGGTTAAGCATCTGACTTTAGCTCAGTCATGATCTCAGGGTCCTGGGATCAAGTCCCACATTGGGCTCCCTGTTCAGTGACAGTCTGCTTATCCCTCTGCCCCTCTCCCTGTTTGTGCTCTCTCACACGCATTGTTTCCCTCAAATAATTAAAGTCTTAAAAAAAATGGCTGTTAATATTTGCTGAAAATGTGATCACATGCCTGTCCAAAGGAATGGACAACACCCAAAATGGGCCTTGCAAAGCATTCCAGAGAGAACAGTCTAATAAAAAGGACTAGAAATAAGAAAGTAAGCATTAAAAGAGAATAGTGAGAAATTAAGTGTATGAACCTAATACAGTGGATAAAAACTTAGGCTTTGGACATAAATAATCCTGAGTTCAAATCCTGACTCCAAGATATTAGCTAAGTTGCTTTGGGCAAATCAACCATTCTCATAATAATAGCATCTACTTCCTACATTTGTGCTGACAACAGTAAAGTGCTCAGAGTTGTACTTCCCAACATAGCGTGTTAAGCGTCCCTTAACACATATGACCATCAAGTACTTGGTATGTGACTAGTGCCCTGGAAAACAAATTTTTTATTTTATTTCATTTTAATTGATTGAAATTGAAATTAAAAGTTTTCAATTGAAGCAGTTTTATCAATATGGATAAAAGTAGAAAAGGAAATGATTATTGATATTTGATATTTGATATTCAGGTACTAGAAATCTTTAAAGTATGTTTGGAATAACTAGAAATCTCTAAAGTATGTTTGGAATAACTTGGGTATGTGAAACTAATTTTTCCACTGTACTTTTTATGAAATCTAAATAGAGGTCAATTATTTTCAATAAAAATTTAGAGTTCAAATTGTGACATGATGTAGGTGTAAAATACATAGTGGATTTGAAAGAGTTAATACCTTGCCAAGAAGAAGAAGAAAAAATATATCAGTAAGTCTCTATTGATTACAAGCCCACTGATAAAACATTTTATTGAAACAAATTTCACTTGTTTCTTTTTACTTTTTAATAGTCAGAAAATTTTAAATCATATAAATGGCTCACATTATATTTCCATTGGACAGTGGCTTAACACATTGTAAGCACTGTACAAAGTGCTAGTGATCACTGTTTTATTATCTGTACTATAGAGATTAACATTTACCTTACAAAATCATATAAAGAGAAAATGAGATATGATATAAAGCTCTTAGCACAGTGTGAAGCACATCATAAGAGCTCAGTAAATGTACCTGTCATCTGTAAGTGGCAAGGGCATCATGTGTTCCAGGAAGATAGACCTGGAAAATGAGGTGGGGGTTGGGTATTATATAAAGTTTTGCAAATCTGGCTGAGAAGCTGGGGCTTAATTCTCTCTGCAACCAAGAGCCACTGAAGCACATGATCCATGATGTGTTTTAGAAAGATAACTCTGACATGTATCCTCAGAGGGGGGATGTGAGTTTTGGAAACAATTCTAAGCCATTCAAAGCAAAGTCTGCAGAGTAGGTTGGGTGATCAAGCTGGGAAACGCTGTCTGGGGTCACAAACCAAGTCTCAGTTTGAGTGATGACTCTGGCTTCACAGGAAGCTCATAATCCAGCTTTGTGGGCAATTTTGAAAGAGAAGTTTCACAGGCATTTTTGAAAAGTGACAGACAGCATTGTTGTTTTAAGCAGATCTTCCACTATGACTATTCCAAAATATGTACATTTTTGTATGTTTACACAACCAAGCACATAAATGGTCTCATTACATTTTAGTTTGTTTGTGCACTCCAGACAAAAGGCACTTTTGTTATTGCTCTGTAAAACAATTTTCTGATCTCAAACCCCTTAGAGCCCTCCAAGTTCCTAATTTATATAAATAGGCTGATCCTTCCCTATGAAATACTTAGGTACCAAAAAAAAATCCTTTTATCAGTAGCATCCTTAGATCCAGGCAATAGAAGCTCCCATCCTGGGCCCCACACCTTGGAAGGTTTTGGGATGGCCTCTTTTCTGCTGCACTCTTCTCCTTCAAGAGTTATCTAATGCTGCATAGAAAATCACCATAAAACTCAATGAGTTAACAGAATAATCATTTTTATCTTTCATGGTTTCTGCAAATTTTGAGTTTGGGAGTAGCTTATCAGGGTGGTTCTGGTTCAAGGTATTTCATGAGGTTGTAGTCCAATGTCAGCTAGGACTGTAATCATCTGAAGGCTTGGCTTGGACTATGGGATATGCCTCCAAGTAGTTCACTCACAGAGTTGGCAAGTTGGTTTTGGCTGCTGTGAGACCTTAAGGTCGTCTCCACATGGGAAGCTCCCTGACAAGATGGTGGCTAGATTCTGAGAGATTAAATATACAAATGGACAATGGCTAGATCATATATGAAAACAGAACTCTGACCCACAGCTTGTAGCAACCAGCCCAGGAAGTCAACCACAACCTCTGTAGCAATTAGCCCTAAATGGCCAGGGCTTGAAGGAGAGTTCCCACTCTCCATATGCCACAGAGGAAAGGCCATGCGTGTATGTTGCAAGAAGGCAGCCATCTGCAAGGCATGAGCCAAATTAGCTGGCACCTTATCTGGGACTTCCAACCTCCAGAACTATAAGAAAATAAATTTCTGTTATTTAATCCCAGGCTGTGGTATTTTGTTATGGCAACCCAAGTAGACTAATATACAAGGTCCCTCACAGAACAGACTAGACTAGGCATGCAAGAGGTGGGGAGGTGGGTCATAGGTTGGGTGTGTGAGGGGGTCTACTCTCCACTGGCCACCTCATTCCAGCATGACACTTCAAGAAATCTGAAAATTATAAACTCAAATGTGCTCTTCCAGGATGTTATGAATGCATATACATGAATGTAGAGAGATACAACTTATTTAACAGTTTGTTAGCATGATTTATACCCTTAAAATACTTTGATATGTGATATGTAGGCCTCCATTGGTGCTCTTGCATTGGACCCCACAAATGTTAAAGGTACACAAGATTTTAGTTTGCATAGTTTTTACTCTGAGGAAGAGCACAATATATGTGTGTGGTAGGTTGCATCATTATTATTATAGTCAAAAAACACAATTCCACAAAGAAGGGTGCTATCTATCAGGCTCAAGTTAATAGCACAAACTGGGTAGAGGACCTTGCTCTGCCTCAATGCATATTTCATAGAGCATTTTTCAAGACTAAGAAACTAATGTAGATATCAGCTACACACCATTTTAAGGAGACTGCTGAATTTCCTAAAAAGAAAAGCCTACATGAAATAGGCTTTGGAATGAATATTGTAGTAGTCACTGTTGGTGCCCACCTAGATGCCTTATTACTGAGGGTGACTTTTGTTTCAAGTGACACCTGGAACAGCCAACTTTTATCCATTGAAATGTTCCTTGAAACATTTTATTTTCGACCTGGTATATCTTTAAACAAAAATGCTTGTCAGCAGCTGGCACATTAAGAAAGTCACTACCAGTTTTCCATAAGTTTAAAATATTTTGAGCTGTCCTGTGGAAAGTCTCTTTTTCCAGCTCAGCGAGTTCCCTAGCTGATGAATGTTCCCAAACACATATGGTTGCTGATGGGGGAACCCAGATTCCTGACTACACAGAAAGTAGCCCTTCTGCCTCTGTGACTTTGGGTTGAAGAGCAAGTCATGCCCTTGGCCAGGGCAGCTGAGAGCCTTTCTATATCTTATAAAAGGCGCTTTGGGCACTCCTTATTTTATTACTTGTGGCTGGTTTCCCCTTCAGGGCCTTTGTGGAGTATTACAGTGTGAGCCAACATTGTAAATGCTGTAGTATTACCCAGCTGTCTAGAAAAAGTGGCAGACTTAGCAGTCGTTAACAAATCCTACTCCCAATTCTTTTCCAAATATACAGAAAGGATACGTGAAAGACAACAGTAAGAAACAAAGATGACCAAATGTCTGAAACAAAGCTGGATTTGTTGTTTACCTGGGAGAGCCATGTAGCCTCGTAGCCTCGTTCAGGTGTGAGTTCAGCATGTCTCTCCATTAGAGATCAAAAGACCTGGGATCCCTGGGTGGCGCAGCGGTTAAGCGCCTGCCTTTGGCCCAGGGCGCGATCCTGGAGACCCAGGATTGAATCCCACATTGGGCTCCCAGTACATGGAGCCTGCTTCTCCCTCTGCCTGTGTCTCTGCCTCTCTCTTTCTCTCTGTGACTATCATAAATAATAAAAAAAAAAAAAAAAAGAAAGAAATCAAAAGACCTTGGCCCTAGGCAGAATGTAAATTCTTTCTTTTCCTGTCTCTGATTTAGGGAAGTCTGGATTTAAGCAAGTCCAGGATTAGTTGCCTAAATTTCTAGTAGCCCTGGGGCCATTCAGTGAGGGCCTGAACTGAGCATTCTTAACAAGATTTCACTTTAATATGCATGCAAACGAGAAAAAGAAATTCCCAGAAACCAGAAACAAAGAAGACTTTAGATAGTGTAGTAGGTAGGAGTTAAAACTATGAAGCCCTCAGAATGTGAGTCTTAGATACACGTGAAGAGATCTTTTAATGCCTGGGCAGGAAGCAAAGTCATGGGCAGGAAACCAGAACAGTTCTCTACCCACTCTGTGGTCTGGGATTAGAAAGTTGCATCTGGAAGCAAGCTTCCTGCCCCAGCCCTGGGTGAGAGTATCACTAGTGAAAAATAGAAACTTAGGACTGAACAAGGTTGTCCAGAATCTACCTGGTGAATGCCTTGGGCCTGGCAGAAATAGCCATGAATCTGCCCCTTAGGTCTCCAAACCCAAGGCACTCCCAGGATTCTCAAGGAAGACAATCATAGTCTCCCATAGTCTATCAAGTGGTAGTGAGGTACTGTGTGTAGTGGCTTTCACGGGATAGGCAGTAGAGAGGGAGGGCTTCAAATATGCAGTGTGAGAGGCCCTCCAGAGCTCATATTGTATTAATTCATTATATATTGGTTCATTTATTAATCACACTGTATGCCAGGCTCTTTACCATTTGTCATCTGAGATCCTCCCAACAACCACATTCCATAGTGTATTTTAATCTGGGCAGAACAGCTTTCCTAGCTGGTACTATTTTTCAGAAAGTTGGATAAAGTCCCAGGCTTCTCACATGCCTAAAATTCTACTACCTAAGATTCATTCCTTGGAGTCTTGGCAGCTTTTCCATCTCCATGTGCACACACACCTCCAGGCTAGATTACAAACACTAGACAATATAGTACAATAGAAAGAGCATGAACATGGCAGCCCTGTGACCTGGGTTCTGGTCTGGATATCACTGCCCTGACTATGAGATTTCAGTCAGGCTACCCACCTAGGATGGTTTGCAGCATATAGTATTTGTTAAATGAATGACAGTGTATAATTTTCATTATTATTATGCATTCCTGACCAAGGACTCAACATCTCCTTATAGCATGGCTCTTACTAGGATGTCATAAAAACAACTAGAACCCTGCTGCATTGTATAGTGAGGTGTGTAGATACAATCCTTCCCAAAATGAGCCCAGTCTTATTTAAGGTGAATCTGTAACATGCTCAGAGGATAGAGACTGTCAGGTGCTTTTATAGTTTCTCTTTTGCACTGAGGTCTGCTTACATGAAGTTTTGCCTCTCCTCCCTTCTTCCTTTTCCACTGCCCTTGGCCAGGGCACCTACTTTGGTCTTCATGGTTGCCATGCTGACAGATCTTTCCCACAGCTTTAAATTCTTCAGAGTAGAGCAGACAACATTGGCTCCCTCTTGCCAATATTGACTTCTCACTGCCTACCTTTAATATTATTTTATGTTTAAAGTTCCCTTCTCCACCGAAAGAAATGATGAAATAAAATATCAAAGGTCCAAAGACAGGGAAATATTCATGCAAATATTCTACCATAAATCTATAATCATTTTGAAAAGAAACATTCCATGTTGATTTCTATAATTTGGACACCACTCTACTGTATACATTGGTAGTATAAGGGGCTCCCAATAACCATAAGTTTTATATAAAATGAAGCCTTGACAATGACATCTAATAATTTGCCTTCTTAGAATTTAGGATGGAGTGTGATTTGAAAGGCCCAAGCATAATTATTCCAAAACAATTCCTTACTATTACTTCAAAAGTCCTCCTAGTGGATGCTAACACCTATTTGACTTGGATTCTGATAATACTGCTTCTCTCACTGAAAAGAAATTTTGGAAGGTAATGGTGGGCATACCTGGACCACTGCCTGCCTTCTTGCCCTTTACCACCCACTATCCATTGTCCCTGCTGCTGCCACAATCTTTCTGAAGCATCAATCACTTCTCTGTTCAAAACCATTCACTGGCTCTGTTCACATTCTTTCCTGGAGTTCTTTGCCCCACGTGCCATGTCATCCCTCTCGTAGGCCCTCATCAGGCTAACTTCTACTCATCCTTTAAGACTAAGGAAGCAATTCTTTGCTGCCTGCTTTGCTGCAAGGCTCCACCAAGTAGCCCCACCATCCCACTACCCTTTGTGTATCTGTACTGTTGTACTCACTGCCTTGAGTTATAACCATGCCTCCTTCTCTAACCAGACTGTGGACTCCCTGAGAACAGAGGCATGTTCCATTCTGTCACCTAACAGAACTCCTAGCCCCTACCAGCTTTAATTAATTAAAAGCTTTAATTCATTCATGTTTTCTCTGGATTCAGAAATGTCATTGATCAAAAACAGAACAAAGCCATGACCCAGACAACTAAATCCATTCAGTGAAGCCAAACAGGTGGGCTAAGATGCAAGCCCAGTGTTTCAGATACATGCCAGGGGCTTTGTTCAATGCTGGTATCTGCATGTGGCAGACTCTGAGCTGGGTCAAGTTGATGCTAACAAACTATTTGAGGCAGAGCCATTCTAACAGTCATTTCTGTTTCCAAGTGAACATTGTATATGGCAGATGCTACATTAAGGTAATTATTTTATACAAAATGTAATCAATTTCCCTGTATGCTTTCTCTCTAGCAAATGATTCTGCATAAAGCAAAGTTTAATGTTTTGGCCGGGCTACGAGGCTTTTTCTGGGATGGAAAAAAAGTGCTCCAGAAACTTTGCCAGCAATTTCCAAATATCACTGAGTCTTCAAATATTACACTATACAGATCAATTTTGATTGACTTCCACCTACACAGTTGACTCAATTTCTTTGCAAATCACTCTCTTCTTTAAACTTCATTTTCTCCATCTGCTAAATAAGAGGGATGGATTATTTTGAAGATCTCTTTCCAGTTCTTAAATTAGATGATTCCAACCAAAATTCTTATTTATTATTTCACTTTCCATAAGATTTCTCATTTTAAGTTAACTGGTGGCATAGAAATTTAGAAAACAATACAAATATTAGGGTATTATTCTTTGTATAAAACCAGTTTGTTGTATAGGATTTACCTTTAAGTAACAAATTTCCCTCAATCACTTAAAATAATTCTTGATTACAAATACTTGACTTGCATATCACCTGTATTACACAAAGCAACATTTTCTTTTAAAGATTTTATTTATTTATTTATTCCTGAGAGACACAGGGAGAGAGAGGCAGAGACACAGGCAGAGGGAGAAGCAGCTCCATGCAAGGAGCCCGACGTGGGACTCAATCCTAGGCCTCCAGGTCACACCATGGGCTAACGGCAGCGCTAAACCACTGAGCCACCCAAGCTGCCCACAAAGCAACATTTATTTGCAGGACTAGCTACATAATTTGTAGGAACCAACAAAACCTGAAAATGCTAGGTGCTTTATTTGAAAATTAGTAAGGATTTCAAGATGGAAACAACAGAGCATTAAATCAAGGCTAGAACTCTTCTGAGCTTGAGATCCTGTGTGACTGCCAGCCCTGCTCATCTGTGCTTTTCTCTATATACCTCAGGTAAGCAACAAAGATATCTGTTAGTAATAAACATGCCTAAACAATTCCCCCAATCCTGATTCACAAGCAAATCCAACAAAAAGAAATAAAGATGCACAGAAGGAAATATCACTAGATTTCTGGTCACAATCTAAGTTCCTGTATACCCACTCAATGAGAGTGCCCTGGGCTAGAATCAGATGTAGGTGCAATGTCTGATGTGACATGATCTTCAATGATTCAATGGTTTCAGAGCACTCAATCTTCCTCTCTTTGAAATGAGGGGTTTTGAGTTGCCTGGGTGGCTCAGTTGGTTAAGCCTCTGCCTTCAGCTCAGGTCATGATCCCAAGGTACTGGGATGGAGCCCCACCCTGCTCAGGAGGGAGCCTGCTTCTCCCTCTCCCTCTGCTTGCTGCTCTTCCTGCTTGTGTTCTCTCTCGTTCAAATCAATCAAAAATAAAATAAAACGAGAGACTTTATTTTTGCCACTAGGATTCTGTGAATCTTTGCTTGCTTTCTGATTCAGGCCTGTTTCCATGCCATATAACTATTTTTGAACTTTTCAATGAATTATAATATATAGAGAGATGTGCTCATATTATAAGTGTATAGCTTGTTGAATTTTTGCACACTAAACACATCCATGTAACCAGGTTCCAGGACAAAAAAGTAGAACATGACCAGAATCTCAAATGCCTACCTCATGCTCCCTTCTGGTCACAGCCTTCTAGTCTCACAACAGGTAACTTCTGTCCTGACTTTTAATAACATATATTTGGTTTGCTTCTTTTTGAGCCTTAAACAAATATAGCATGCTTGTATCTGACTTCTTTAACTCAATACTACATTTTGAAATTCCTCATGGCTGTATATCATTTACTTTCATTAAACTAATGTTCTGTACATATGCCACAGGTGAACTACTCTTCTACTGGTGATAGGCATTGGGGTAGGTCCTGTAAGTTTATAATGTATTTCAATTTTTATTATTTTTATGATTTTATTTGTTTATTCATGAAAGACACACACACACACACACAGAGAGAGAGAGAGAGAGAGAGGCAGAGACACAGGCAGAGGGAGAAGCAGGCTCCATATAGGGAGCCCAAACTGGGACTCAATCCCTGGTCTCCAGGATCACACCCTGGGCTGAAGGCGGCGCTAAACTGCTAAGCCACCAGGGTTGCCCAAGTTTATAATTTATAAAACATTTCCATCATTCCTAATTCTCAGTAATTTCAGTAAAATTGAAAATAAGCTTACTTTCTTTGATTTTATAAACAGTGAATCTGAAATGTCCTTGTATAGGGATTTCAAAAAGCCTGGGATCCTTTCTTTAATCTTAGAAAAGAACAATGAGTAGAGGATAATTTTCTTATTCTTCTTCTAGCTCAGCTTCTACTTGACATTACACGATCACAAGTAAAGCTTCCTAGCCTGCAGAAGAAGCAATTTTTGTCATTCTTCAGTAGCATCTCACCAAACTCTGTCTGATGAGGACAGAAATGACTTCTGAGTATATCAAGAGGAACACTCTCCAAGGTTAGACCATACCAGATCAGGGGGTGGGGGTGGAACTGGGTAATGAATACAGGTCACAACTGCCAGTTCTGGACAAGATATAAGAGATATGATGATAGCTGGGGTGGGGTGGGGGTGCAAGGTGTGCTTCAAGGAAGCAGATAAAATAGTCCCCAAGATATGAGAATGGAACAACAACAACAAAAAAAATAGACAAAATTTAGCAATCTAGGCAGGTGGTCCATAGCCAGACAGTTCAGCAGAAGGTAATACATAGACCCTTTCCAGTAGGAACTCATCAACAGAAGATATGAAAGCAGGCCATCCTTTCACAATCTGGACAGAAGTTGGTCTCAGGGAGAGCTAGGAGCCACTACTGACCATGGGCATAACTCCAAGCTCAAAAGAATTGGCAAGAGCAAGAAAAGGCTCAGTGGACAAGTGACTGCCACTGCAGGCAGGTTAGCCAGGCAAGGGCTCAGAACCATCAGAACCAGGACAGAGTAGACTTAGCAATAAGATTGAGTAGTTCTTTCACTAATTCAATAAACTAGTATTGAACTCCTAGCCATTTGCCAAGCACTGCACTAGTTGGTGGTGAACAAAACATACACAGTAATTACATCAGTTAGGATACTTTTATCTGCAAGCGATGCAATATCCAACTAAAAGTGGCTTATAAGCAATACAAGTAATTAGTAATTTCACATCCAAAGTCTGGAAGTAGGCTGTCTTAAGGTTGTTTCCATCACTTGCCAAAGTCAGAACTGTGGCTAAATATCTTTTCAGTTTCCTTCATGACTGCAAAGGATATAGAAGCCCCACAAACCACGCCTTCACATAATGGTGTTGAAAGTACGAAGGAATAAAATTTTCAAGTCTTTTTTTTTTTTTTTTAATATGAGAAAAATCTTGACCAAAGTTTCTCAGCTGAATCCCTCTAATATTACCTTGGCCAGAACCAGAACATGTGAACACAAGTAAACGAGTCACTGCAAAGAGGAGTGGGTTGACGACAATTGTCTAGACACATCATGATGCAACCTCTGGAACTTGATATAGGGTGCCTTGACACCTGAACACATTCAAGGTCATGTCAGCAAGGAAAAAGAGGCAATAGCTGCAGGGTAGACAACCAAAAATAGTACCACCATCAACCAAACTCCTAAAACAAGGCTTTTTTCACTATCTTGGGGCAATGATGGGTCCCAGAGTTTGGAGAACTCTTTTACTTAACAAAATATTTGGGAGCACCCTCTCTGGGAAGGCAGGTGTGGGGTTTCCAGCTATGAGCTCTGGAAGGCTTCAGCTGTCAAAGCACTAACTTCTTCAAGCACTATCTAAATAGGTTTCCTGTGAGGCCCCACCATTCTTTAATTGAGCTGGCTCTCTGTAATGGTGGTGCCAAGGAAAGTGCTATGGAAATGGCAGGTGTTTTCTGTGCCTCAGAAATTCAGCATGCACTGATTTTACGTCCTACCATTCAGAGTTTTGTTTCATCTCTCCTTGATTCTATTTACATTTTTGGCTTATATAACCTCCTGGGATAGTGAGTTCCGTGTGCTTCATACTTGCCAGGTAAGGCAACATTATTTTTAATATGTCTTAATACTCCCTCCATTTAAAAATTTTTTTTTTATTTATTCATGAGAGACACACAGAGAGAGAGGCAGAGAAACAGGCAGAGGGAGAAGCAGGCTCCATACAGGGAGCCCGATGCAAGACTCGATCCCCGGTCTCTAGGATCAGGCCCTGGGCTGAACGCAGCACTAAACCACTGAGCCACCTGGGCTGCCCTTTAATACTTCCTCCTTTAAGCTTCCAAAGGTTACCACATCTATTCATTTGTGTTTCATTATTAAAGCCTAGCCTGCAAACGTATCACAGACTGCTTGTTCTTTTGAGATATCCTCAAAGAGTAAACAGCAAGAATACTAATAGTTGGCATTTATGGAGCAATTAGTATGTGCTAGCCACCATCCTAAGTGTATTTATATGCATTAACTGATTTAATCCTCAAGAAACCCTATAAGGGAGGAATTTTATGTATTTTTTTCAGAAGAAGTAAAAAGATCTTAATTAACTTGCCCCAGATCACATAGCTAGTGAGTGGAGGAGCAGAGATTCAAACTCAAGGTGTCCGAATCCAGAGCTGACATATGAAACCACTTATTATTATACCATAACCTCTCAAAAGGTAAAAGATAATTCTCTTCTTTGCAGGGCTCCTGACATATTTTCACCCTATGGCTTGTAGGCACTTCAGAGGACTTGCTGGGATGAAAGAAAACCACGTATTTAATAGATGAAACCAAGCCAAGCCAAGAATCATGCATAGATCCTTTCCACTTTGTCAGCTGTTGGTCGTCCTCTCAGAATGCGGGAGTGCCTGTCCTATTGCTCAGTGAAAAATATACACTTCAGGGGATTCCCTGGGTGGCTCAGTGGTTTGGCGCCTGCCTTTGGCCCAGGGCGTGATCCTGGAGACCCGGGATCGAATCCCACGTCGGGCTCCCGGTGCATGGAGCCTGCTTCTCCCTCTGCCTATGTCTCTGCCTCTCTCTCTCTCTCTGTGTGTGACTATCATAAATAAATAAAAATTAAAAAATATATATACACTTCAAATTCTCAGAGGCAGATTGTCTTCAGATCATAAAGAGGTCATCTGGGCAAAGTGGCAATTTGAGAACAGCTGTAGAAACTCCAGTCCCTTTCTGAGGTGATTTTCAAATAGCTGTTCTACAAGTCCAGGGACGACCTAGCTGTCTCTCCCACAACTTTTTACCATTTCATCATTCACTGAAGTGTATGGACTTTTGATGGTCTTGGATGCATGTCTTGTTGCCTCAACAAAATTCTTTGAGAATCGAGACTTTGAGAATTGAGACAGCGGGTCCAACAGTGCCTTCACCTGGAAGAAAAACTTCCATGGTGAAAGATGCTGCTTTGTATATGAGACCCATTTCTCCAATAAAACTGGCAGTTCTCTGAGAGCTTCTGTGGCATTTTCTTTGGCATATCATTCAATTCTGGACACTGCCAGAACCTGGAGACCATGAGAAGGTAACTCATCAGAGATTAGAGAAAAATCTAACTGGTGGCTTGTGTCTATTTGGTTTTGCTTTGCCTTCTTATAGGCTCATCAGGGGAGAACAAAACAACCATTTTCCCCTGTCCCACTCCACCAAACCATTGTATTTTCAAATTTTTCTTACCACAGGACCACCACCTGCACTCTGACACTGATGGGAAGCAAATGGTTCTTACTGAGAAAAAGCTAGTATATCCCAGAGGGGAATGGGTGGAAGCTGGTGCTGTGAATTAAATGAAATGGGAGGAAGGGTGATACAATCATCAGAAGGAGATTGATTCCCTGAGAGTAGAAACAAACGGGTTAGGAGATTTCTGCAAATGGAAAACAAACCCAATATCCTGGACAGAGGATGGTGAAGTATATCCTTGCATCCAGAACACTTGGATGACAGATCCTTCGATCTGTGAGAAAATTCCTGTGTTAGGACATCTCACAGAATAACAGAAGTGGCCAAGATGGCTTCACTCATATTTCTAGTGCCTTGTTGGCTGAGTCTAATGGGGATTGTCAACAGCAGCATCGACATTTCTTCATCTTGACAGTGTCAGTGTAGTTGGGCTTCTCACATGGCAGCTCAGGGCTCTGAGAGAGAGAGAGAGAGTGTTTCAAGACTCAGGCAGAAGCTGCAAGGTTTTTTATGACCTAGTCCCAGGAGTCCCTAAAGATCATTTCTGTTGCATTTTATTGGTCAAGCAAGACACTAAAGTCAGGCAATATTAATAGGAAGTGAGAATTAGACCCCACCTTTTAATGAAAGGGATAGCAAGGAATATCCAGCATATTTAATCTATTATGGTGTCTACAGCCACTATGGAAGAGACTATGATCTCCATGATCTCAATGCAATAATTTGTAGCATAGAAGGAGATGAACACAGACAACTTGGCTGTTTTCCAGTGGGTATGCAAGAAGTTTTGCTCAGATGTGTGCTTCTATGTGATGATTTTTGTTTTGTTTTTTTGTTTTTGTTTTGTTTTGTTTTCTTGGTCATGTTTTAAGTGACCATGTACCCTCAAGGATAAATAAAGTGCTTTGGAGTCAGGCAGGTCTGGATTCAAATGCCAGTTTTTTAAGTGATTGGTTGAGTCATCTTTAGCACTTTGTTAGCAAGCCACCCTCTCCCCAAGAGGGTCCAACATCCCTTGAACTTTAGCATACAGATGAGAGATATCAGTCAGGTTTAGTGGCATCTTGGGAGATTCTATTGATATCATGAGGTGTATTACCTCTTCATGAGAGAAGAGTTATAAAGTTCCCTGGGCTACCTCCAATGGATACAATTTAACCAAAGCTTGTAGTATATTACTGCAACTTTATACACTCATCTCTCTCATCTTTCAACCTCTCCTCACCTTCCATCTCAAAACACACATTCCATCAGAAATAGTCGAGAAACCATCAGATGAAATGTCTGTTTGTGAGCTCTTGGCATGTGACAATACCTAACAGCTATTCATAGTCAGAGCTTCCCAGAGGAATCTGAGTTTATCAGTTTATCACATTAAATGGATATATGGATATATGGATAACAAGATTGCCTTGGCCCATAAGGAAAAGGTAAAGGCAAATGCTTTGAAAAGAAATATGTTATGACTAATCAGTGTTTTTTAATATGTGAGGAAATTCAAAATGATAGTATTGATAAAATGAGAAATATTTCCACTGCAAATGTCAGAAAATTCAGCTCACTGTGCAGTAAGCAATAGGAGGGAATATATTGGCCCCAGTTACTGGATGGTTCAGGGAGAGATCTAACTAGTTTCAGATAACATTTAACTGAAAGCTCAAAATGATAATACCAAGGTGTGTTTTTTTTTTCTCACTTCCTCTGCTCTGCACCCTTGGTGTTGGTGACACTTCTGGGAACCCTCTCCTCTGTGGTCCCAAGATAGCTACAGCAGCTCCTAGGACTAAAAAGTTTCCAGCCTTAAATCTAGAAGAGGAAGAACTAGTGCAATAAGGGTGGAAAAATTAAGAAATAAAATGCATAGAAATTAGAAAGGAAGAAGTAAAACTCTCCCTATTTTCAGACATGATTGCCTATATAGAAAATCTCAAGAAACCCATAAAAAGCTTCTAAAACCAATAGGTATATTTAGCAAGGTTGCAGTATATAAAGTCAGCACATCCAAAAAATCAATTGCATTTCTATATACTAACAAGGTAAAATAAAAACTGAAATTTAAATGACAACACCATTTACAATAATTCAAGGAATAGAAATGTAACAAGACAGGGTCTGTATACTGGAAACTAAAAAAAAAAAATGCTGATAAACTTAAGATCAAAATAAATGGAGAGAGATGGTAAAGATATCAATTTCCCCAAAGTGATCTACAGATTTAACTAATAACAGACAAAATCCAAGCAGGACTTTTTGTTGATGTATACATACATATTTTAAATTTTATATGGAAAGGCAAAGGAAGTAGGTAGAAAATATATTGATAAGAAGAGTAACTGGAGGAATCACACTACAATTTCAAGACTTACTGGAAATCAACAGTGTAGTAATGACAAAGGAATAGACACATAGGTCAATGGAACAGATCAGAATAGTCAGAAGTAGACTCACACAAATAGTTCCATATGCAGCAAAGGACTTCTTCATAGAAAACAGAATTCTCAAAACTCAATAATAAAATAACCCAATTTTTAAATGGACAAAAGATTTAGGCACTTCACTAAAAAAGGATATAAAGTTACCAGACAGGCACATAAAGAGATGTTTAACATCATTGGCTATTAGGGAAATGCAAATTAAAACTACCACCCAGGGATGCCTGGGTGGCTCAATGGTTGAGAATCTGCCTTTGACTCAGGTCGTGATCCTCAGGTCCAGGATCGAGTCTCACAATCATGCTCCTGTGGGGAGCCTGCTTCTCCCTCTGCCTATGTCTCTGCCTCTCTCTGTCTCTCGTGAATAAACAAAATCTATAAATAAATAACAAATAAATAAAACTACCCAACTATGGAATGGCTAAAATAATGCTACCTGATAAGGATACAAAAACAACTAGAACTCTCATATGTAACTAGTAGGAATGTAAAGTGGTACAGATATTCTAGAAAACAGGTTAGCAGTTTTTTAATAAAATTAAACATGCATTTACATGACCTAGCAATCCTACTCCTGAGTATTTTCCCTGAATAAATGAAATCTTATGTTCACACAAAAACCTGTACATAAATGTTTATAGCAGCTCTATCCATAATTGCCCCAAACTGGAAATAATTTAATGTTGTCCTTCAATGATGTACTAGTTTTATAGTACTGGAAAAAATTACCACAAACTTAGTGGCTTAAAATAACACCCACATGAAATCTTGGAGTTCTGGAAATGAGAAATCTGAAATGGGTCTCACTGGACTAAAATCAAATTTTTGACAGGCTGCATTCTTATCTGAAGGCTGTAGGGAATTTTTCTTGCCTTTTTCAGTTTCTAGAGGCTGTCTACACTATTTGGCTCATGGTCCCTTCCATTTTTGAAGTCATCAGTGGCCAGTTCAGATGATTAGCAGTCTTAATTCCTCTTGCCATGAAAGATAACACATTATAACATGCCACAACACAGGTTCTGGAGATTAGGATGTGGAGGTCTTTCAGAGAATCATCTATCCATCCACCACAAGTGGACAAATGAATAAACAAACTGTGGTATTCTATACAATGGAATCCCATTTATCAATAAAAAGGAATGAACTTTGATATACACAACTTGGATAAATCTTAAAGGCATTATACAGACTAAACAAAGCCAATCTTGGGCAGCCTGGGTGGTTCAGTGGTTTAGGACTGCCTTTCAGCCCAGGGCTTGATCCCGGAGACTCAGAATCAAGTCTCACATCAGGTTCCCTGCATGGAGGCTGCTTCTCCCTCTGCCTATGTCTCTGCCTATCTGTGTGTGTGTGTGTGTGTGTGTGTGATAAATAAATAAATAAAATTTAAAAAACAACAAAAACAAAACAAAGCCAATCTCAAAAGTTTAGGTACTATTGAGTCTATTTATAGGGCATTATCAAAAGATAAAATTATATTGATAGCGAAAAGACCAGTGGTTGCCAGGAGGTAGAGATGAGGAGAGGGTATGACTACAAGATAACAGCACAAGGGAGCTCCTCTGGGTCATGAAACTGTTCTTTTCCAGTTTATGGTGGTTCTATTATATATATGTTAAAATTCATAAAACTGTATAGGCAACTACAAAAACCATATGATTTCATTTTTATGTGGAATCTAAAAAACAAAACAAATGAACAAACAAAAAACGGAAACAGACTCCTAAATACTGGTGGTTATCAGAGGAAAGGGGAGTAGGAGGATGGGCAAAATAGGTGAAGGAAACTAAGAAGTACAAACTCCCAGTTATAAAATAAATTAGTCATGAAGATGAAAAGTACAGCTAGGGAATATAGTCAATGATCTTGTAATAATATTATGTGGTGACACATGGTGACTACACTTACTGTGGCAAGAACTGAGTAATGTATAGAATTGTCTAATCTATATGTTATATACCTAAAACTAAGTAACATCACACATCAAGTACACTTCATTTAAAAAAGAATGACAATGCAAATTAATAGCAAACACAGACACACAAAATTCATAGAACTGTATACCAAAAGAAAAAAGGAATTTTATTGCATAACAATCTTTAAAATTAAAAGTTAAAAATTATACAATTTTGGGGCACCTGGGTGGCTCAGTTGGTTAAGCAGTTGACTCCAGATTTCAGCTCAGGTCATGATCCAGAGGTCCTGGCACCAAGCCCCATGTTGTGGGGCTCCAGGCTCAGCAGGGAGCCTGCTTGGGGATTCTCTCTTTACTTCTCCCCCCTCAAATAAATAAATCTTTAAGAAAAACATACAACTTCACACTTAGCATATACACATGCATGTACACATTCACACACACACACACACAGAGATGCTCACACAGTACTTAATGATACTAAGGGAAAGAAAAACTGACCGAAGATGTTAGACTAAACTCTAGTGCTTTGGTGGTGAATTCACTAGTGCTTCTGTAGTTCCCATCAAAGCTTCTTTGAACATTTAATACACTTGAGCTTCTATTTTCTCACCTCAAAATAAGAATGATATTAACTTTATTGAATTATTAAAAAATTAAATGAAAATGAGTATATAAATATCCTGACACAGAAAAGGATTCTCAGTTGTGTCAACTGCTTTGTTTTGCCAACCTGGTGGTGTATCTGAGCTCTGTTCTTTCTCCCAAAGACTGAGAACTTCCAGAATTTGGAACAACCTGGCTAACAGACATGTGAGAAGATGTTCATCATCACTTACCATCAGGGATATGCAAATCAAAACATTATAATGAGATGTTATCTCACACCTGTTAGAATGGCCAAAATGAACAACACAAGAAACAACAGGTGTCAGCGAGGTTGCAGAAACAAGAGGAACCTTTGTGCACTGTTGGTGGGAGTGAAAACTGATTCAGCCCCTGTGGAAAATGGTTTGAGGTTCTTCAAATGGTTAAAAATGGAAATATCCAGCAATTGCACTCCTGGGTATTTACCCAATGAATACAAGAACACTAATTCACTCCTGTGTTTATAACAGCATTATTTACAATAGCCAAGCTATGGAAGCAGCCCAAGTGTCCATCAATAGACAAATGAATAAAGAATATGTGGTACACCTATATACAATGGAATTTTATTCAACCCGACAAAAAGAATGAAATCTTGCCATTTGCAACAGCATGGATGGATCTAGAGTATTATGCTAAGCGAAATAAGTCAGAAAAAGACAAATACCATATGATTCCATGCATATGTGGAATTTAAGAGACAAAATAATGAGCAAAGGGAAAAAAAGAGCAAGAGATTAAATCAATAAACAGGCTCTTAATTATAGAGGACAAACTGATAGGGGAGTGGGTGAGGGGTTTGTGTTAAATAGCTTCTCACCCCTGCGTCTCCTCCATTGACCTCAAAAATGTCTAATGAAGTGGACTAGAATGGAGCGGTCACTCATGCATTTCTTCTTTTTTTTTTCTTTCAAACAGCACTTATTGAGTATCTCCAATTGTCAACCATTGATACAACCATTTGTACCTCCAGGGATACAAATGTGGATCAGCCTCTATCCCTGCCCTTCCAGTGTTCCCAATCTAATTGTTGAAAACATGGGATTGGTAGTGAAGGCAGGAGGTGATAGATTCTATTGCTTTGGTTGGTAAAACACAAGAGTGTTCCTTTTAAACTTGCTTGGAGAGCTAGAGAAAGCACTTTCAATCAGAGATTCAAAAGAATTAGGTGGGAAAGGGCATTCAGCAAAGCAACTATCAAAGAGTAACATAAAAATATATCCGAGAAGAACAAATAGCACTAAAAATATTAAATAAAATAGCATTTCCCTTTTCTAGACTCATTGAAATGCAATTTGCACTTGTCTTGCTCTTGGAGTGTGAGAATTGTTGTTTATTTGGCAAGTGAAAATTTATAAAATAATTTGGTTTTCTTTTTTTTTTTTTTTTTTTAATTTGGTTTTCTTATGGGGGAAAAATGGGGTTATACATGAGCCTAAATGAGAATAATTATCAAGTGGCTACAACTGATGAGTTATATTATTAATCACACCGGCATCAAATACTAGCATAGAATTAGAAATGACCTCAGAAAAATTCAGATGTGCCACACTTTGTCCATTTGCTCCCAGGGAGAATGATTGTGCATAACCAAATATTTGAAGGCTGTCCTATAACCCTGTCCCTCTCAGCTCACTGAGTTTGGATGACTGTGTTAAACAAATAGGCCTCCGAATAATACACCCTTCTACACATGAAGAATCATGGGAAAAGTGGTGAATATTTGTTTTCCTATATCTGCTACATAAATGAGAGTTTGACATTGTTGAAGACTAATCATAGCCTATTTTGAAATATAAAGGATATGATTTAAAAAAACAAACAAACCTTCTTGGACAACATTTGAAGGTTGGTTTTTACTTATAAGGTGTTATCCATTTATACCCCATTGTTCCACCCATTGTGTTACATATTGAAACTAGGAACAGCAGGGGTGCATGGATGGCTCAGCTGGTTAAATGTCTGCCTTCAGCTCAGGTCCTGATCCCAGGTTTCTGAGATTGAGCCCCATATCAAGATCCATGCTCAGCAGGGAATCTGCTTCTCCCACTCCTTCTGCCCCTCTCCCCTCTTCCCATTTGTGTTCTCTCTTGCTCTCTCAAATAAATGCATAAAAATCCTTAAAAAAAAAAGAGAAAAGAACAGTATTTGTGAATAGGACTCAGAATAGGACAGCATTTTGAAACTTGTTTTATTTATTTATTTATTTATTTTAAATCAGGAGAAATGCTTTCTCTGCCCAGTTCTTACTGATTTGTGGTTGAGTCTTCATATACTCAAGTAAAACTTAGTAGAATTCAAAGATTATGAACAAACCTGGGGCTGGCAGTTCAGTTCATCTATTCTTAAGATGCATGTTCCTGCTAACTGCCCCAATCCATACTGTGTCACTTGGCCCTCTCATCTCACTCTCAGTCTGGCTTAATCAAACATGCTCTAAGAGGCTGCTCGTTAGTCTTACTGCCATAAACACTTTCTGAACAAGTTCTTACGTCTTGCAAACCCTGACAGCAGCCATGCATCCACAGCACATCATTTAGCATTTTACTGTGCAAAGATACATCTATTAACATGCCAGATGTGATCCAACAAGGCACTTCAGCTCATTGGGAGGAGAAAGTATCAGAGGGGCATGGGCATGTGTTTCAGAGTCATAATGGTTGGGAATGTGGGGATGATGGTATTTCAAAGCAAAAATGTAATTATATACTTAACAAAAATAACATAACCCTTTACAGTCATATGTTTTAAAAGGTTAATTTATGCTGACTAAAACAAAGCAGTGCTGTGTGTTGCTATGGCAGCATTCACTGAGGTCCTGTTCATGGGCACCAGGGCTACAGACGAGAGTAAAAATCCAGTTCTTCCCCAGTTGAAATATCAAATTCCCAGCTATCAGGACTTACAATCCATGAAATGCATAAATACATAAAATTAATTAAATATTTGAAGATATTACTTAATATCTATCAAATACCATTGCTAACAGCAACTCATTCCAAATATTTATTGAATGCCTTTGTAGCAAAGCCCTGTGGTGGGATCAGAAGGTTTGATTCACAGTTCTTCCCCTTAAGCATTTTGCAGGTCCAGAGAGGAAAATGAGGGATGCCTGGGTGGCTCAGCTGTTGAGCATCTGCCTTTGGCTCAGGACATGATCCTGGAGTCCCAGAATCGAGTCCCACATCGGGCTCCCTGCATGGAGCCTGCTTCTCCCTCTGCCTGTGTGCCTGTCTCTGTGTCTCTCATAAATAAATAAAATCTTTTAAAAAAGAAAAGAAAATGAGAGAGCTAGAGCAGGGCAGAGCTTTCAAACAGTGAAGGAAGGCCTGGCCACTTCTGCTTAGTAACATAAAAAATGATGTCATGGGGCACCTGGGTGGCTCAGTCAGTTAAGCGTCTGCCTTCGGCTCAGGTCATGATCTCAGGGTCCCAGGATTGGGCCCCATGTTGGGCTCCCTGCTTAGCAGGGAGTCTGCTTCTCCTTTTCCCTCTGTGCTTTCTCTCTCACTCTCTCTCAGATAAATAAAGAACTTAAAAAAAAAAAAAAGAAATGTCACAAAGGAAGTGGGTGTGGAGATGTCAATGAAAGATAAGAAGAGATGCACATGTGGAAAGGTTTGAGAACAAGTTTGGCTCCAATTCACGGAAGTTAGGGAAGGAATGGGTTTATTTATTTATTTCTTTTTTTTAGAAAGATTTATTTATTTGAGAGAGAGAGAGATTGAGCATACAAGCAGGGAGAGGGGCAAAGGGAGAGAGAGAATCCCAAGCAGACTTTATGATGAGTGCAGACCCTGAGATTACAACGTGAGCCAAAAATCAAAAGTCAGACACTTAACTGGCTGAGCCACCCAGGCACCATGGGAAGTAATGGGTTTAAATCAAAAAGAGACATGACACTCTCATAGCAAGTGAAGAATGAGGATACTAAACAATGGCCACTGGATTTAGACTCTAATGACCAGTTTAATGGAAAGTCCAGTTTCAGTAGAGAGGTAGAAACAAACATCAGTTGTAAACTAATCTTAGAATCATGAAGATATGTTTCATAGTGGAAATGAGTCAGTTCTATTTGTAGGCAGGAGGAAAGGACTGGGAGTAAGAGAGAGAAATGATAGTAATTAAGTCAGGGAAGCAAACCAGGCTGGAATCAAAATGTGCAGAGGGAGGAGAGCTCTGGAAAGAAACAGATCACCTCTTCCTCTGTTTCTCTTTCTCTCTTTGGACCTGATTAATTTCCTTGTGGCTTCTGTTGCCATTTATAGTTATCCTGTCTCACATATTCATATACAGTATATATTTGCTTAAATGTTTTTCTTAAAATCAGGTTTTCAGGAATGCACTCTGAGAGCAGGATTATAGGCTGCACATTGCCTGGCACATAAAAGCTTCTCAGTAAATCCTTTGTAAATGGAGTGGAAGTGAGGAAAGAAGGAACATGTAAAAATGCAGAAAGATGAGGATGAAGGAAGCCAAGAGAGTGTACTGAGACAGTGTACTGTCCTCCTTCACTTCCCAAGAGGAGCTGCAGGGTCAGAGCCAAGAGTGAAAGAGGTCAGAGCAGTTGGTGGGAGAAAGTGCGCAGTTGTGGGTGAGGATAAAAGGACAAAAAGGATGCGGAGCTGCACCAGGGAGGGCCTTGTCAAAGCTGAAGAGTGTGACTTGAGAGTGGACCGAATAGCAAGGCTTTGTGACCATCTTCAGAAATTCTTGGCCAACCCAGCAAGGGAGACACACAGGCAAATGAGAGTTGCTGCTTGACAGCGGGAGTTGGCAACAGATACCAGAGAACAGGGTAGCATCAAATTTTATAATCACTCGACACTCACATCTCTGGTTTATAAGGCTGTTTGATTCCTAACACAACCAATTCATTTAAAAAGGATACCCTCCGGGGGTCCCTGGGTGGCTCAGCGGTTTGGAGCCTGCCTTTGGCCCAGGGGATCCTGGAGTCCAGGATCGAGTCCCACGTGGAGCCTGCTTCTCCCTCTGCCTGTGTCCCTGCCTCTCTCTCTCTCTCTCTCTCTCATAAATAAATAAAATATTTTTTTTTAAAAAAAGGATATCCTCCAAGTTTTATGAAGAGAGCCTCAATAAACCATCGCTTTCAGCTGTGTCTACCGCGCATTGTCCCACCTTCCTTGAAGGTATGGGCCATAGTTTGATGGAAGAGCTGTCCTTAGGGATCAAAATCTGATGGTCCCTTTGAGCTTTTAGATTTTCTGGGGGCAGGTGGGGATCCTTAAAGAGGGATAGGCAAAGAGGCAGCACACGGGAGGGTCAAAGGTGGTATTTGTTAACTAAAGCCAAAACAAAATCTGGAGCATATCATCACCTCCCGATTTCTCCAGCTTCTTAGTGAGGAGGGTCTCAAACCTTTGTATTCATCAGAATCACCTGGGGTGTTCATTAAACCAGGCTGCTGGGCCCACCCCCAGAATTTCTGATTCTATAGGTCTGGAGTAGAGCCTAAGAATTTTCATCTCTACCAAGTTCCCAGGTGATGCTGAAATTGCTTGTCTGGGAACCACTATGAGAGCCATACAGCAAGGCAAAGAGCGACCTCTTTACACTTCCATATGTTGCTTCTCTCTCCTTTTTATAACCAACAGAAATATCTATGACTACTGTGTTCCAGGCAATATTCTAGTTCTTGAAATAGAGCCCAATCCAGAGTAGGCACTCAGAAAATATTGGCTGAAAAATGAATGAATGAATAGTGAATAAAACCCAAATACAATCCCTGCCCTCATGGAGTTTACAGACTGGTGGGGAAGTCTATATTCATATAATAATCTCATAAATAATTATGACTATAAACTGTAGTGAATGCTAGGAAAACAAATTATGAAGTGCTATTATAGTAATATTAAGTAGAGGATTGGAAAAACATGGGGTGGGGGGAAGGATTGCAGGATGAGATGAAGACCTGAAGGTGCTACTGATTTAACATGATTTCACCAGGATGAAAATGCCAGTTAGAATTATGAGCATAGAACCCCACAGACTATTGCGTTGGTCTTTCCAAATTCCATGGCATCCACCCAGGACTGGGCAAACACTAAGTGTTCCACAACTGTTACATGATTGATGATAAACCAGGGAATGGCTAGCTGAGTAGCCTGGGGACAATTAGTGAAGCAATTTGGGCTTTGGGTCTCCCACCTGTAGAATAAAGGGGTAGTTTCTGTCATTGCTCCAGGACTGGGCTCTTGCCTTTAGGTGTACCTTGGAACCATTTAAGGTGCTTTAAAAATAAGGCCTGGGTCTCACTCCCAGACACCGATTTAGAACACAGACTGCAGACCTCCCTTCTATAGCCTGGGAATCACCTATTTTGAAACTTCCCAAATTATTCTTTTTTTTTTTTTAATTTTTATTTATTTATGATAGTCACACAGAGAGAAAGAGAGAGAGGCAGAGACACAGGCAGAGGGAGAAGCAGGCTCCATGCACCGGGAGCCCGACATGGGATTCGATCCCGGGTCTCCAGGATCACGCCCTGGGCCAAAGGCAGGCGCCAAACCGCTGCGCCACCCAGGGATCCCCCAAATTATTCTAATGTAACACCCAGATTGAGAACCACAGGGCTGGGGGCAGTAGGCGGGGGGGAGGAATCTAAGAGATTCCTATTGTCAGGAGGTAAGTTCTATGACATTCTGAGTTAAAAACCCAACATAAGTTTTCATTCTTGATTTCTACACCAAAATATATTCAAATTTTAGCTAAGATAGGTTCCATTTTAAATTATTCTCCCAGAGTGAATCTATATGTCAATAAAATTAGTTTCTCTTTCTTGGATTTTTAGAAAAAAATCATACAATTTTATTCGACTTAAACTCTAACTGAAATGTAATAAAAATCTGATGTTGGCAAAAACTCCTTTCTTTCCATACTCTGTAGGTTTTATTGATGGCACCTGTTATCATTTTATTCAATAGTTCTCACAAGTGACTTCAAGCCCATGCTGGGAAAAAGGCTGAAGAAGTGTTATGAAAATCCTATCCATGTTGCTTTTCATACTTAAAAAAAAAGATAGAGACCACTGTTTTAAAATGTTTATTATTCTGTCTCAAAAGTAAGTGTATTTAGTAAGTTTTTCCCATCTTGACTAGGTTAGCTCAGCTGAAAGCATAAGATTTAAGATACATTTATTTGTTCCTGGTAATCTTAATCCATAGAAGAAACTTCTGGCTCATGGTTATAATTGGCAACACCTTACCTTGATCACAGTTGACCCTGTCCCACTTCTCCAGCAACTCCTTCCCTATTTTATGATACACTGCCTCTGAGATCTTCTGACTCTCCTTCAGGGATGTGCTGGTAACTATTTAACAATTCCCCCTAAGGAGTGGGAGTGACCAGCCCTGATTTGCAGCGTTGCCATTTTCTGTGATGTAAATATTCCCAACCTGGTCTATTTTAACCTACCAGCATATCATCAATAAATGGAGAATTTGGAAGAGATGTGCATTCTTGCCTCTCAGGAGCTGATGCCAACAAGCTCCAGCACACCCCTGCTCCCACCTATGAGGCCCTCCCCAGGAAGAAGAATATATTATTTGGTGTAAGGTAGGATATCCTTCCATCTCTTTCAAACCCACCTTCCCAACCTCTGTCCCCATCAAATTTACACATCTGTTCCCTCAAGGTCCTTGTACTCATTTCATTTAAGAAGACTATAAAGGGGGGAATCCCTGGGTGGCTCAGCGGTTTGGCGCCTGCCTTTGGCCCAGGGCGTGATTCTGGAGTCCCGGTCCGGCTTCGGGCTCCCCGCATGGAGCCTGCTTCTCCCTCCTCCTGTGTCTCTGCCTCTCTCTCTCTCTCTCTCTCTCTGTCATAAATAAATAAATCTTAAAAAAAAAAAAAAGAAGACTATAAAGGCACTAAATGTAGATTTAGAAAAACCATGGACTGGGTTTCAACCTTTGTCACCACCAACTATATGTTTAAGCAAGTCATGTAACCTGTCAGAGCCTTGGTTCTTCTTTAGTGAAACAAGGATGATAATAATATCCACCTTCCACAATTACTGTTAAGCATGGAAGAGATATTATATGATAAGCAGTGCTTCTCAAACTTGAGCATGCAGCAGAATCACCTGGAGAACTTGCCAAAACACAGACTGCAGACCTCCCTGCTTTTAACACCCATAATACACGTTTTTGATTCAGAAGGTCTGAGTATCTGCATTTTTGTTTTGTTTTTTTAAGATTTTATTTATTTATTCATGAGACACACAGAGAGGCCAGGACACAGGCAGAGGGAGAAGCAGGCCCCATGCAGGGAGCCTGATCCCAGGACTCCAGGATAATGCCCTGGGCTGAAGGCAGGGGCTAAACCGCTGAGCCACCCAGGCATCCCTGAGTATCTGCATTTCTAACAATCTCCCAAGTGATGCTGATGCTGCCTTCCGATGACCACACTTTGAGCAGCACTGTGATATAGTATCTTGTGATTTTTAAAATACCATGTAAACATCAGAGGTTATTAAGAGAGGAAGATTCTGGCTTAATGCTTCCCCTGTCCCGGCCCCTGAGGGTATATACATTTCAATGAGTTCTCTGAGGAGTTAACAATAGTGCCTTAGACAAAGGAATTCTGTGCATTTTACAGGAGGGTTTAAGGGATTACACACTGAGATTTGGAAATGCTGGGTTTAAAGCCTGATGTAGTTTGGAATAGTTTATAAATAGCTGTACCGTCATCTGAGAAATTCTTCAATTCCTGGGAAGACAAAATCAGACTTTTCCTGCATACAGATTTTATAAGACCCAGGCCTGCCCCTCTTCCAGGGCTTCCCTATTCAGGGCATGGCTTCACCACCCAACTGGTTCTCAGGCCAGAATCAAGTCCTGTTCCTTTTACCACTTTTTTTTTTGTTTAAGATTTTTATTTATTGGGATCCCTGGGTGGCGCAGCGGTTTAGCGCCTGCCTTTGGCCCAGGGCGCGATCCTGGAGACCCAGGATCGAATCCCACGTCGGCTCCCGGTGCATGGAGCCTGCTTCTCCCTCTGCCTATGTCTCTGCCTCTCTCTCTCTCTCTGTGTGTGACTATCATAAATAAATAAAAATTAAAAAAAAATTTATTTATTTACTCATGAGAGACACAGAGAGAGAGATGCAGAGACACAAGCAGAGGGAGAAGCAGGCTCCATGCAGGGAGCCTAATGCGGGACTAAATCCAGGGTCTCCAGGACCACGCCCTGGTCTGAAGGTGGCGCTAAACTGCTGAGCTACCCAGGCTGCCCCCTGTTACAACTTAAATATCTTTCAGTTCCATTCTCCTCTCCATTTCACAACCACTATCACCACCCCAGAACAAACCTCTATCTTCTCTCAACTTGGTTACTCCAGTGGCCTCTTAACATATCAACTTGCACTTACTCTGTCTCTAATGCACTCTTCACTCTGCAAGCACTTATACCCAAAGTATAAGAGATTATGTCCCTCACGTGAAAAAAATACTCAATATCACTCATCATCAGGGAAATACAAATCAAAACCACAACGAGTCTCACCTCACACCTGTCAGAATGGCTAATCTTAACTCAGGAAATGAAAGATGAATGGATAAAGAAGATGTGGTTTATGTATACAGTGGAATATTACTCAGCCATTACAAACGATAAATACCCACCATTTGCTTTGACATGGATGGAACTGGAGGGTATTATGCTGAGTGAAATAAGTCAATCAGAGAAGGACAAACATATGGTCTCATTCATTTGGAGAATATGACCTCATTCATTTGGGGATTATAAAAAATAGTGAAAGGGAATAAAGGGGAAAGGAGAGAAAATGAGTGAAAATATCAGTGAGGGTGACAAAACATGAGAGACACCTAACTCTGGGAGACAAACAAGGGGTGGTGGAAGGGGAGGTGGGTGGGGGGTTGGGGTGACTGGGTGACAGGCACTGGGGGGCTCTTGGCGGGATGAGCACTGAGTGTTATGCTGTATGTTAGCAAATTGAACTCCAATTTAAAAAGTTATTTAAAAAAATAAAAAAGAAACAACAGATGTTGGTGAGGTTGTGGAGGAAGGGGAAACCTCTTACACTGTTGGTGCGAATGCAAATTGGTGTAGCCACTCTGGAAAACAGTATGGAGGTTTCTCAAAAGGTTAAAAATGGAACTACCCTATGACCCAACAACTACCCTACCAGGTATTTATCCAAACAGTACAAAAGTACTAATTCATAGGGAACATATGAACCCCAATGTTTATAGCAGCCCTATCAAAAATAACCAAATTATGGAAAGAGCCCAAATGTCCATTGACTGATGAATGGATAAAGAAGATGTGCTATATAATATATATATTATATATAATATATATATTATATATAATATATATATATACTCAGACATCAAAAAGAAGGAAATCTTGCCATTTGCAATGATATGGATGGAACTAGAGGGTATTATCTCAAAGTAAGTCAGAGAAAGACAAATACCATATGATTTTATTCATATATGGAATTTAAGAAACTAGATAAACATAGGGAAAGGGAAGAAAAAACAAAATAAGATTAAAAACAGAGAGAGAGGCAAACCATAAGGGACTCTTAACTATAGAAAACAAACTGAGGGTTGCTGGAGGGGAGGTAGGCAGGGGATGGACTAAATGGATGATGGGTATTAAGGAGGGTACTTGTTGAGATGAATACTGGAGGTTATATGCAAGTGATGAATCACTAAATTCTACTCCCGAAACCAATACTACATTATATGTTAACTAACTTGAATTTAAATAAAAACTTAGGAAAAAAGGAGACCATGTCCCTATGACCCCCAATGGCTTCCTCCTTGGTCTCAAGGTAAAGATAAGACTTCTGAAGTAATCTGCAGGAGTCTGTAAGCTGGGCCCAACTGAATCCCTCTCAACTCATTTGGAGGCATTGCAGCCACACTAACACCATCAAAGGAGACCCCAGAGGGAGATTCAAACCCTAAGAAATAAGCCTTTAACTGTAAGAGTCCAACTTTCAAAAGAATGGGACACCCTGAAAAAGGAAAATGTGGATACTTAATGCTATAAAGTTTCAATCAGGGACACCTGGGTGGCTCAGCAGTTAAGTATCTGCCTTCAGCTCAGGGCATGATCCCAGAGTCTCAAGATGGAGTCCCATCTTGGGGTCCCCACAGGGAGCCTGCTTCTCTCTCTGCCTATGTCTCTGCCTCTCTCTCTGTGTCTCTCGTGAATAAATAAATAAAATCTTTTTTAAAAAGTTCCAATCAGTCTGATTATTATTCTCATGGTTCAAAAACCAGACTTCCTTATTTAATTTTCATATCTTCAAATATTATTATAAATTTGAAAACCTCAAGGTCATAAAAGTCAGAGATAAAGTTGTTAACCTTCAAGACATGGCTCAGAGATTGATTAATTTTGAAAAGTAGGATTAGACATAGTTTTTCTGATTTTTGTTTGTTTGGTGGTTTTCTAAGGATGCAAAGTTGTTTTTATTCTCCCCATCTGACTATATGCAATGTACCCTTAATAATGGAGGGTAAGATGCCAGTGGTCCTTCTGCACATGACCTTTCAGTCCCTTGTATACACTCTGAGTCTTGTAACTTTGTACCTGCTGTTCCCCTGCCTCTAACTCTTCCTCTAGTGACTTCTTATTTTCTCTTCTGATTGTAGCTCTGTTGCCACTATAGTGGAAGTCTTCTTTGACCTTCAACCCAGAACAGATGCCCCTAATACAGCCTCTGACAGCACCATATACCTCCACCTTGGGGCATCTGTAAGGTTAAAGTTTACATTGTTTGTGTGCCTTTTAAAAATCAAATATCTAGCTTTCCAAGTAAATCCATGTGAAAAGTGACTATGTCTGACTTTGCTCCATCACTGCATCCACAGGTCCGGCAGATTACATGTAAGTGTTCAATAAATGATCTTAGGCCTTCCACATCAAGATCTCTTTTGATCATCATTTGATAATACATTGCTTTCCACATTATTCCCATTTGGTGAAAAAAATCAAGACTCAAAAACATCTAAATATCTCGCTACAGCCTCTATGAATAAGCAGAGGAATGGAAACTCAGTCTCTCTCATCTAGGTTATAATGTCCTCCAGCCCAAAGGGCCTAATAAATCCTTTCCAGTGAGAATCAGATGCACTGCAAACTCATGTAAAATATTCCAGGATTGGGGGGTGGTGACGAAAGAGAGAGATGATCTTTCAGAGGCTGTCTTCGGTTGTCTGGCTTGGAAAATGTCAGATCAGATAGAACCCAAAACCTTGAAAAGGGCAAAGAGACTGTGAACTCTGCAATTATATAACCAATGTAAGACACCCAGATATCTTTGTTCCTGCTCTCCTTGCTCAGAGATAAGCAGACATCAAAGCAGACTGATAATACTGCTGCTTATTTAAAACTAGAACTTTAAGGGATAGCAGCCTATTTGACTTCACATAAAACATTAATTGAACTTCACAGTGGGGAAAAGTAAGAATACGTTATTTGCATAATGGTAAGTAAATGTGTCAGGTCTTCAGTAAATCTTTGATATCAAGACTCGGTGCAGAGCTCCATGGTTATAGTGGCAAGAATGTCTGAAACAGCACTTTCCTCCAAGTTTCCTTTGAAAGTATCAATTCTGGGCTTAATCCTATGGGCTCCTCTGTATTTATGGTGTATGATTTGATGGAAGAAGTACAGTATGCCCTAGTTTTGGCTTGAGCACAGTGTCTCTAAACTCTAGTCTCTGCAATTTATATTCACCTACAAAGCAAATGGCATATACTTAGGCTTAATTGACTCCTTGTGTTGCCTAGAATTTTATTTTAGTGCCTGAGTTGATGAGGAGTGGATTACTCTGAGCTCATTCCACTTCCAGAAATTCTCTTATTCTATCCCTAGTACCTTCCTGCTGATTCTGCATCCCTGTAGAGAATAGTATCACTTTGGATGAGTGAAGATAGAGGCAGTGGGAAGTTGGGGGGCTCCAAACAGCTGTCCCAACCCTAGATCTGCTGGGCAAGAAGATCCAAGGGCATAGAACTCCCCAAAAGGATAGCATGGATCATAGCAGTTGTTTGGGCATGAACTCCTCTCACGAAATAATAGATGAAGTGTACTTCTAAGGGACCCTGAGAGATGGTGGGGGCATGGACATAGGTGGCACACTTCTATGGGCACATAAGCATATAAGGTAGAGAGGCACACACACCCTGAGGCACCATAATCTCAAGGGTACTTTTCCTTGCAATGTTAAATGGCCCCAGGATGCCTGAGAGTGGAGCTGCAGGTGCAAGTTATACAAGGAAGCTTCACCAGAGGAGACAAAAATCACTAGGAAACTTAAAAAAAGAAAACCAAAAAAACAAAAACAGCTTTGGTACAAATCTAGAATTTAAATTGGGTGACAGGCACTGAGGGGGGCACTTGATGGGATGAGCACTGGGTGTTATTCTGTATGTTGGTAAATTGAACACCAATAAAAAATTTTATTATTAAAAAAAATATAATCTGTCAACTATAGTTCAATAAAAATAAAATAAAATGCTATTGCATGATTAAAAGTATAGGATCCTGAAAAAAAATTGCCTTTTTAAAAAATTATTAAAGTCATATTGTTAACATGTCTCCCTCAGTCACCCTCTGTGTTTACTGTGGGAACTGACCTCCTCTGAGCAATTCACGTGGTATGCAGGCCAGCAGAAAAAGGAACCTCAGCAACATGGGCCACCGAGATCCTTCCTTGGAGATGTGGATGCAGAATGAGAAATTCCAGTTGGCCTTGCTCTTCTGTCTCTAATTGAGGAGATACAATCCTAAGAGTTGCTGGTACTGGTTATTCTGACATGTGGGCTGGAAGATAGAAATAGGTTGTCTAAACCAAGAAGAAAGAATGAAGCAGATGCACAGAGAGAAATGGGAATGAGAGACAGAATGGAGAAATTTCCTGGTTCCAAATAGCCTTCCCTCCCTGGGTTCCTGAGACCCAACTGGATTCTGCTTTTAGTTGTCTGAGACACTCTTGAGACCTCATACTCATTCCAGTTTTTAACCTAATCCCCATGGGATTCTCTTATATGATTCTCTTGGTTGTAAGAGGAGTTAAAGTATGCTATTTATCTGTTAACATTAGTTACAGTAACAATATAGCACTGTGGAAATTAATGAAGACCACCCAAATAAGAATAGACACTACTTATTCAGAGTCTGGTATAGCAAGGGAGTCAGCCACCATCACCTGGATTTGGCAGAGACTCAAACACAAGGGCAGTAGGGAAGCTTTACAGTAAGAAAAAAAAAAAAGAAAAAAGAAAAAAAGGAAGGCTTCAGGTATGACCTGATTGGAGATTGTTTAGTATGGGAATGCATTATTAATGTTTGGGAAATATGTTTGACTTCCTTTTGTTGGTCTTGAGCTGGAAGTTGGGGGAGGTATAAAAATGGGGAAGCTGGCAATTACTAAGTCCTGATTCTTGTAGCTCAGTTACTGCAGAGTTTGTGGGTCAGAATTCTTTTGTCATAAATGGTCTGGCCATCGTCTATTTGTGGATTCAATCTCTCTGAACAAATATTTATTGAATACCTCTTAACTGATGAAACAGACAATCTCACCCCTCACTGTATATTAGAACCCCCTGGGGAGCTTTAAAAGCACTACCCTAGACCAATGAAACCAAAACCTCTGGGGGCAGAGGCCACACATCATATTTTTAACAATTCCCTAGGTGATTGCAATGCATAGCCCTGGTCAACAAGCACATAAATGAAGAACTGACATGCTCTTTGGTAAGGTAGCTGACTTCTCCACCAATCCTCTTTTCTAGAACACCTATCATTAGGAAGGGCCTATTAAAAAAATGGCTGGAAAAAAAAATGGCTGGGTGGTAAAACTCAGAAGCCATGAAGTAAGGAAAGTGGCTTTATCAGACATGGAGTAAATCCATAATAAGCATGTGCCCTGGAATGAATGTACTTCTTAATATTTTTGTGCATTTATATGACAAAGTCTCTACAGAATTTTAAAAAGACAATTAATTTGGGGATCCCTGGGTGGTGCAGCGGTTTGGCGCCTGCCTTTGGCCCAGGGCACGATCCCGGAGACCCGGGATCGAATCCCACATCGGGTTCCCAGTGCATGGAGCCTGCTTCTCCCTCTGCCTGTGTCTCTGCCTCTCTCTGTGTGTGACTATCATAAAAAAAAAAAAAAAAAAAAAAAAAAAAAAAGGGGCTGTCATTTATTCAGCACCTTCTATATTCTAGACATTATGCTGCATGCCTTGTGTATTACCCCACTAACCCTTTACCACTGTATTTCATAAGATTCAACAGAAATGTTAGGTGTACCCCCAAAGGCAGTATTTGCTCCCAAATTGTCATCTGATATAATCTAATTCTCAACAAGCATTTATTGAGCAACTACTATGTGCCAACATTAGTCTAGGTTCTGGGAATATAATAGTGAGGATAATAAATATGGTTTTTGCCCTCATGGAGCTTAAAGAATAGTGAGAGAATAACATTAATAAAATAATCACTAGATACATCATTACCAATTGTACTCAGGTCTTGAAGGACAGGGATAGGGATATTGTTTGCCAACAATAATTGGCAAATTTTTTCTGTAAATAATCAAAGAGAAAATATTTTATCTTGTGGGTTGTACAGTGTCTATTGCAACTACAACCCTGCCATTGTATTGCAAAAGCTGCCTTAGACAGTATGTAAATGAATAGGTATACCTGTGTTCAATAAAACTTTATTTACAGGGGTGCCTGGGTGGCTCAGTGGTTGAGCATCTGCCTTTGGCTCAGGTCCTGGGATCGAGTCCCACCTCAGGCTCCCCTTAGGGAGCCTGATTCTCCCTCTGCCTATGTCTCTGTCTCTCTCTATGTGTCTCGTGAGAAAATAAATAAAATCTTTAAGACAAAACAAAAAACTTTATTTACAAAAACAGGAGGCTGGCTGGAGTTAGCCCCCCAGCTATAGTTTGCAGACCTCTGGTTATAACATAGAGCTTTAATCCAGTCTGAGGAGTAAGGAAGGAGGGTTCTTTAAGTAAATGACATTTGAATATTGATTGCAAAAATCTGTTTTTGGTGGTCTGGCATCTAGTGTATCTTAAAATCTTTAAGTAGAAAATATTCATATTTTATTGGTATAATGTCATACTGGCATCTTGAAAAAAACTGAAGCCAGAATCATGTCTTGAGAAATACCCAGAGTTGGATTCTACATGAAAATTTTGAATTAAAAAAATAATAACAATAAAAGTTTTGAATCAAAGTTGCAATCATTTGGAAGGTGTTCTTTTATTCCTCCAGGATACTCAAGAAAAAGAGGAAAATAACAGTGTAAAAAGATCGCCTTGAAAAAGTGGAATAGGAAGTAACAGTTTCCACATTTACAGATAACACTGTGTGAGAACCTTCACCTATATATAAAAAAAAAATCTAAGGAGGACAAAAATGAACCAGAAATGATTCCTTTGAAACAAAAGTTCTGGCTCAGTATCACTCAAAAAAAAAAAAAAATCTGTGGAATTCTCTAGTTCCTATTGGGGGAAATATTCAAAAATAACTTCTCCACATTATCAGTAAAGAGATGGTATTATCTGGGGATGCCTGGGTGCCGTAATCAGTTAAGTGCCTGACTCTTGGTTTCAGCTCATGTAGTGATCTCAGGGTCCTCAGCTCCAGCCCCCAGTTGGGTTAAAATTCTCCTCCCTCTGACCCTCCCCCCCAAATAAATATATAAATCTTAAAAAAAAAAGGATGGTATTATCTGAAGATAAGGGAGTAAGGAAAGAGTTCTAGTTTAAAACCTCTTCTTTAGGGTACCTGGGTTGCCTCAGTCGGTTGAGCATCTGCCTTTGTCTCACTCAGGTGGTGATCACAGGGTCCTGTGATGGAGTCCTGCATTGGACTTCCTGCTCTGCAGGGAGCCTGCTTCCCCCTATGCCTCTACCTCTGTGTGTGTCTCTCATGAATAAATACATAAAATCTTAAAAACTTAAAATAAAATCTCTTCTTGGCATTCATGGACCAGAGTTTCCAAAAGCTGGATTATTCTGCAAAAACAATGCTCTGGAGTTTCAATAATGACATACATGATTGTCATTTTTGAGTTTTTAAGATTACAGGGTTTTTTTTTAAAACATCAAAAATTATTTCATAATAAATGTTTCCTTATTACTCAAGTTTTAGTCATTTTTATATAGCACGTTTATTTTTATAGTATTTTATTTCTATTATATTTTTATAACAGAAAAATATGTCTAGTATTTTTATAAGGTACTATTTTCATTTCCTTTTTATAATAGGCTTAAATATGTTTATATTTTAAAATGCATTAAATATTCATTTTCTTTTTTAAAATTAATCAATTTTTCATAAATATTATTCATTTGATATTTACAGCAAGCCTATGAGGTGGGTACTAGTATTACCCCATTTACAGATGGGGAGACTAAAGTTCAGAGAGGCTAAAAAAACTTGCCCAAGGCCACACAATAGTAAATAGAAGAGTTGATTCAAAGTCAGGCCATCTACTTCCAGAGTCCGTGCTCTTAACAACTATACTATGTTAACACTTTTTGAATAAAAAAAAAAAAAAAAAGGATGTTGAAACTTGAAACAAATACTGAAATATCAGTCGACCCTTGTGATCTAATATTACAATTACTACATTTGAACTGAAATCTGAAGGATGAGTGGGCATTAGCTTAGTGAAAAGGGAGCATAAGAATATTCCAGATAGGGGAATAGCAAGGTCCTTGAGGCAAGAGCTACCACACCCAGAGAATGAACTAAAAGGAGGCTTCTAAAGGCCAGTTTTCCTGCAGATATTCATAATAACCAGAAAGTCTTGATTTCTGACTGCTAAAAAATATATATGTAGAGGTGCCTGGGTGGCTTAGTGGTTGAGTATCTGCCTTTGGCTCAGGTCATGATCTCGGGGTTCTGGGATCCAGTCCTGCATAGGCTCCCTGTGGGGAACCTGCTTCTCCCTCTGTCTGTGTCTCTCATGAATAAATAAAATCTTAAAAATATATATGTGTGTCGCATTAGTGTGGGTGAAAAATAATTTTTTTCAATGTAATGAATAATTACATTTTCACATCATGATAGAGTGTAGCGACCTGCTGCATCCTGGGGCGCATGAACCAGAAATGGTAGGCAGCCATTACACTGGAGAGAGCTGAACTTTGATCATGAGGGAAATGGAACAGAACATGGTTTAGGGCTGAGGAGAAAGAAGGTGATATAAAAATGAACTTGAGTGATCAGGAGATCCCAAATCCAAATCCTTCATCAAAAAAAAAAAAAAAAAGAAAAAAGGACATTGTATTCCTAAGCTAAATAGGGGCAGAAATGGTTCTTCTTGTGTTTTCTGCAGTTCTAAGTCCTTTGTCCTTCACCATACCACCTGCCAAATGTGCCCAGTCATGCATCCCAGAGAAAGTAAGCTCTGTCCTATCCTAAGACCCTCATATCCTTAATGTTTCTTATTAATTACCACTGCTTTGTGGACTCTCCTACCTTCTGTGAGGACTGAGAGTTTCCAGAAGGACCATCCTATTCATCACGCAACCTAGTGTTCCAATCCCCCTCCCCTCCTAGCATAAAGTCAGGCCGGTTTAGCTTGATGGGGAAAATGGCCTGCCTCAAGAGGTGACCCTTCTCTTTTCAGAGAGCTTCCTAGCTCCATAGTCACCCCCTCTCTTTCCACAAGTGACGCCACAGTCTGACCTGGGGAGCTGCTGTGGTGCCATTTTTGGAGAACTTTTTTTTTTTTTTAAGATCTTATTTATTTATTCATGAGAGATATACAGAGAGAGACAGAGACATAGGCAGAGGGAGAAGCAGGCTCCCTGCGGAGAGCAGGATGTGGGACCTGGGATCACCATCCTGAACAAAGGCAGATGCTCAACAGCTGAGCCACCGAGGCATCCCAAGAATTTTCTTTATAATTCACTTGCTCCATGCCTTTGCATCCTAATCTTAAACTTTGAACTTTATTTAAAAACATTTTTTTTAATTTACTTATTCATGAGAGACACACAGAGAGAGGCAGAGACATAGGCAGAGGGAGAAGGAGGCTCCCTGCGGGGAGCCTGATGCAGAACTCCATCCCAGGATCACAACCTGAGCCGAAGGCAGATGCTCAACCATTGAGCTACTCAGGCACCCCAAACACTGAACTTTAAAGAACCTGTTGTCAAGATACCTCTTTGGGGGAATACACTCCTAATGGGTGACCACTCCCACAGCTCTGTCCTACCCCACCCACCATAGACATCTCATCCCCCAGGAAGAAGAAGGACCTTCCCACTATTGTATTTTGATTCCTTCTTATTTATTATAATAATTGTACTCTCTTATGCCAAGCTATGCTTCCCACTCCTTTTGCTGACAGGACAGCATTGAACCTTCCCCTGCTTCATTGGGGAGGAGAAAATCAGCTCTATCCCCACAAGGGAGTGACTCTAAACCCATGCAGTAATCCCCCTTCCTCTCTGAGACACTCTTACATAATCCAAATGATTTTCATGTTCCCAGCCTGACTTTCATTTTTGGATTATAACAACAATGAATCTTCTATAGAGTGGCCTCCAGACAAAATAAACATGATACCTGGATATGACTAGCTAGTGTTAGATGGTGCCATCATTCATTCATTCTTTTATTCATTCACCAAACTTGAGCTCACTGTTTATTATACCCCAGCCACTCTGCCAGACAGTTAAAAATAAAATATGCAACCCCCAAAAAAGTTCAGTATTTAGTGCAGGACATATAAAGACAATTATAATAACATTGTATTGCATCCTGAATTTTAGATCCTATGTGATATCCTACACAATATGTATTTGCTTTTATGGCAAGTATATTATACTCCATGTGTTTGTAAAAACATTTAGCATCAAAAATCTTCATAAACAATTGTTGGGTCTTTTTTTCTGAAAAAGAAAAAAACAGAAAAATTATATCTTGGCAGCTGAAGATAGAATAAGCAGCCACTTAATATCTGGCCAATTTATCATGTCATTGAACAGACATGGGGAGAAAAATGATTGTCTGAAACAATTAGGAAAACAATCACATTAAAAAATAATAAAAGGAGCCTGCTGAGAGGACTAGACTTAGCTATCTTATTTTGGTAATTAATAATCATATACATATGAGCTGAGAATTGCCAAAATATCAAAACGATTAACCTTCTGCCAAGCCATAAGTCAGCCCAAGCAGCTCTTAGGAAGTCAGTTAAACTGTGTGACAAATGTGATTCAAGAGGCCACCTCCAAAATGGTTAGTTCAAAGGCTTGAGATACGGATCTATGAAGAAGTAAATTAAATTAAGCAGCTCCATGTGGGTCAGTGGTTCTGAAACGAGCCTACATCAGGATCACCTGGAGGGTTTGTTAAAACAGACTTCTAGGCCCTACCCCCAAAGTTTCTAAATCAGCAGTTCTGTGATAAAGCCCAAAGTCTGAATTTTTGATAAGTTTCCAGATGTTACTAATGCTATTGGTCAGGGATTATACTTTGAGAACTATGGTTATGGGCCCTGGCTCTACATTAACATCACCTGGGGAGATTTTTAAAAATTCCTAGTCCTTCACAAAACAAATCATAATTTCTGAAGGTATGCCACAGGCTGAAGTATTTTTTAAAGTTCCCTGAATGAGTCCACCTTGTAGCCATAGCTGAGAACCACTAGATAGGATATTTGCAAGCAGAAAACACTAATAACCCCCACAATTTATGTGAGAATTATTAGGTGGCAGAAAAGATAATAAAGAATAATAATTTAAGGCCTGAAAGCCTGAATCAAAATCCCACATGGGACCTTCAGAAACAGGCATGTCATGTTTTTGGGTGACTTAGAGTCTCAGAAATTTTCAGGTAAAGAAAAAATTGTAGCATAGGAATTTTACCTAAATCTAATTTTCAAGGGGGTGAGGAAATGAGCATCTTGGGTCGATTAGATGTGGAATTATATAACCTGGAGAAAACTGAAAAATCACCTTCCAAAATGTGAACACCCTCTAGACAGGAGTGAACTTTAATCTAGTTGTGCAAAAGTGCAGCATTTTCTCTCTGTAAAAGATACATTAATGCCATTGCCTCTGAATCCCCAGCTGCCTCTGAGAAAAACAGCTCTGCAGAAGGTTTGGTCCAGATAACCAAGATTTTCCATTTATTTTGTGCCAGTCATTCTTACCCTGTCCTACCACTCCAGCCCCTCTGATTGGGCCTGGGTGGGCAGCTGACAAAGACACCGAATTATCAGCTGAAGGCAAGACCTCCCTGGGAAATTAGAGGTTCTGCCCAAACAGATATGATGAATATTTTTTGAGCCAATCAGATTTCTCCTGTCATTATTGGAACTGGAAATAGGGGAAGAACAAGGCAGGTGGTGGTGCCAGGCAGCTGTGGGCACCCCAGAGAGGGGTGGATGCACTAGAAAAGCTTCCTGATAGTGGACAAGTCCAAAAGCAGATCCTAAAATATGTGGAATTGCCTCAAATCCCAGTCCCTCACCACCTCCTGGCTCCTGAAGACCAAACCCATGAGATAAATTTCCATGAGTTCCTTCATCCACATTTGCCCTAAATGTAGCTTTAGAGTAATTGTCCCCTTTCTGACATTACCTGAGTCTCTGCTACCCTTGAGGAAAAGAGTAGTTTAACTGATAGGAGTCTGTCCTTTTTTTTTTTTAAATTTTTTTTTAAATTTTTTTTTTTAGGAGTCTGTCCTGAAGCAAGAATCTTCCCTTCTAGATCTGTCCTCTCCTCCCATTTGTGCTCATTCCCTATGAAGACCTGTCAGGGCATGTTACAGGCATGGTCGTGTCTGAGAGCAAGAAGATCAGTTTGTTTAGGAGCTCTGAAATATAACTCCTCTAGCATTGGAATCTTTGTTTATTTTTTCCTTTATTTTGAGCCCTCTTATATCTCATAGGATTGAGAAGAAGATGGAGTAGAAAAGCATGTCAAACATTTAATAGAATTGTGTGTGTGTGTGTGTATGCACACATACTCTAGTGTCAGACTAAGTTCAAATCTCAGCCCTACATCTTCCCAGCTGTGTGACCTTCAATAGGTCACTTAACATCTTGAAGACTGGAGCTAATAATAAAACACTCCTAGTCTAGTTGGCAGGAATAAGTGAAAAAAAAAAAATATATATACCTTAGCCCACTGCCTGGTACAAGGTAAGCATTCCACCAGTGAGATTGGCCTCTCATTCACTACAAGTCTCTTACCTATCTATGAGTTGAGTTAAAGCTGTGGTAATAGGAAACCATCTGGAACCTTTGGATAAGCAGCATAAATCTTTCTTAGGCTTTCAAGGGACACCGTGAGTCTTCCTCTAAGAAACAAAGCTCTCCAATGGGCAATTGAAATACAATCATGGAGATAAAAAAAGCTCCACTAATTAAAACATAGCACATGTGGTCATGAGGGACACCTCAGCCTACCTGTGATCTTACACTTGCCTCATCCACTTTGCGATTTCAAGCCCTAGTCCTGCCTTCTGGGACAGGATGCGGGCATGTGAGGTTCCAGGAGGGAAAAACAAGAAAGAGAGGCCTCTCCAGACACAAACTCTTTAATCCTGACATTAGGCAGTAAGCAAGCCTTCTTCAGCAAGTGAACTCACATAGTCAAAAAAGACTTACACCAAAAAAAAAAGGTAATTTTTTTTGTCTTTAATGACTCCAGACATATATAAGGAAGAAGAGGTATCTGGAAATGCCTACGTTTGCCAGGCTCTTGGAATCAGAGGCATAGGTCTTACTAAGCCTCCATATATGTGGGATTTAAGAAACAAAACAAATGAGCATAGGGGAAAAAAATATATATATATATAGAAGAAACAGACTCCTGACTATGGAAAGCAAACTGATGATTACCAGGGAGGAGGTAAGTAGTGGGATGGGTTAAATAGGGGATGGAGATTAAGTAGTGCACTTATGATGAGCGCTGAGTGTCATATGGAAGTACTGAATTTCTAAATTGCACATATGAAACTAATATTACACTGTATGTTAACTGGAATTTAAATAAAAACTAAAAATAAAATAAAAATGAAAAAAGCTAGATGGCAAATTCTTCCAGATTATGATCTTCCACACAAAATTTAAAATATCTGGATCCCTGAATGCATACTTTACTAATTATAATTTACTTTCAGCCTTCCTGAATGGGTGGAGGAAAAATTTACATGTCTGGATTGCAAAATAATCAGCACAGAAATAATGACATTCTCAGTAATAAAAATGAATAAGACAAAATATTGCATGACATAGATTGAGTCAGCTATAACTGCTTACATATACTAGGACAGTTACTACTTTCTGTCAGAACTCTCTGTGTTGAAGGAACTTTAGAATAACTGTCCCCTTTCTGAGGTTACCTGAGACTCTGCTACTCCTGATCAAAAGAGTAGCACTATCCAATAGGATAGCCACAAGCTACAAGTACAGCCACATGTATAGCAAAATATAGTTACTACAGCTGAGATACTGAATTGTAAATTTTACTTTATTTGAATTTTTTTATTAGCCACATGTGGCTAATGTCTATCATTTTGGAAGTTGCAGAAGGATCAGAAATTGGGTTAAATATAATGCAAGGATGTGCCTTGCATTTGACATTTCAGAATTGACACAACAGATTATTCACCTGTCATTTGTCTTCTAAAAATACAAAAATATAGTCAGAATATACAACATCCACTCCTTCAACACATACAAAACAAAACCTAGTTATCTGAGTTTTTTTTTATTAGCTTAGATTTCAGATAAAGAGGTATTTGCCATATATTTAACTGTCAAAAAATTTACAAGAGTCACAGAATTCTAGAATTCAGGGGTTCCTGGGTGACTCAGTTGGTTAAAGTCTGTCTTGGGCTCAGGTCATGATCCACGGGTCCTAGAATTGAGCTCTGCCTCAGGCTCCCTACTCAGCAGAGAGGCTGCTTCTCCCTCTCCCCTCTGTCCTTCCCCCCTGCTCATTCTCTCTCTCTTTCTTTCTTAAAATAATAAATATTTTTAAAAAAAAGATTATTAGAGACAGACAGGCAGAGGGAGAAGCAGGCTCCATGCAGGGAGCCCAAAGTGGGACTAGATCCTCGATCTCCAGGATTACGCCCTGGGCTGAAGGTGGGGCTAAACCATTAAGCCACCGGGGCTGCCCAATAAAATCTTTTTTAAAGAAAGAATTCTAGAGTTGGAAGCATAGTGTTCAAAAGCCAGGTTGTTTGGAAATATTTGGAGACATTTTGGGTTGTCATAAAGAGTAAGGGTTGTTACTAGTCAGAGACCAGAGATTTTAAGTGTGCTATAATATGCAGGACAATCTTACACATGGAAGAATTGTCCTGCCTCAATGCCAATTGCTCCTCCATTGAAAATCTGTCTGTCCAACCATTTATTTTAAAAATTAAGACGTTGCTTCCCAGGAAATTAAGTGTCCTGCTCTGGATCCCACAGCTAGTGGAGTTGATTCTAAAACCCAATTTCCCAGACATGGCATAGGAGGTCAAATGCCATGTAGGGGTTAAATGTATTTGTGCTATTGTTCTGTAAGCCACACTAAATTATTATGAGAAGTAAATGAATACATAGCAAAAGAAGGTGTTTTCTTACAGTTCACCATCCTTAAATTCAGTAAAGCTGAAAGAAAAATTGTCATGCTGAGGACTTTTGATGGCTCCATAGACTGGTATCTGGGCAGAGCCCCCAGGGCATGAAAAGCTATGACATTTCCAGCGAATGGTGAAAATATGTCTTTGAAGAACTGTGGACACTAGAGGTAGGGTAGGGAACACAATAGAAGAAGGATTCTAAATGCTAAAGCATTCACTTTATCCCCTGCGCAGATAATAAGCTTCTAGAATTGGGTTTCTAAAATGGTAATTTTGGGGGCACCTGGGTTGTGCAATTGGTTAAGCATCTGACTCTTGATTTTGGCTCAGATCATGATCTCAGGGTCATAAGACTGAGTCCCAAGTCAGGCTCTGGGCTTAGCACGGAGGCTACCTGAGATTCTCTCTCCTTCTCCCTCTGCCCCTCCCCACCACTCTCCCTCTCTCTCTCTCTAAAATAAATAAGTAAATAAATACATAAATAAGGTAATTCTGATGATAGAACAGTATCAGGAAAACCAGTTGGGAAACTTGAAAGTATGAACAAGGGATGAGGAAACCTGAACTATGATACTACTCAACAGGTGCAAGAGGATGAGTGGATTCAAGAGACATTGCTGAGGAAAAACATAAAGATTTTATTGGCCAGTTGGATATTGAAGAAATGATATAGAAAAACTCTGGCCTCAGTAAAACTATATCCCCACAAGTTTGAAACTAACCCTTAACCCAACTATTTATATATTCCTAGTTCCAGAATGACAGGAAACATTTTTTTACAGGCTAAATAAACTGTGCTTGCATTTCAAGATGATTAAAAATAACAAATATAATTTAACTTAATTTCAAAGAATTTCTGGGCAAAGGAAATCAGGTGTCAAATGATCAGAAAAAGAATGAGATAGATGAAATGGATCATTAAAACTAGACAGAACAATGAAAGCTAGTTTATTGATACTGATATTTGGAATTGTTGGAATGTTGGGTATATGCGTCTTACCGGGCAAGCAGAATGGCAGCCTTAAAAATGAGCTCTGCTTTTGTGTGGCTGGGTTAGAAATTTATTACTTTAATATAAATTTTCAACTGATGCCAGAGTTTTAAATAATAACAGCATCATTGTGCAAAATATGGCTTTTTGTCCTCCATTAAAATGTTTGCTCTTAGTAACGTGATGGTTTTTGAAATTGATAACCTAATTATGCAGATGTTCCTTCCCTGAATGAAATATAGCCAAAGAAGAACGAGCCCAGCCAGACCTGATGCCTGAAGATACCTTTCTAGAGGCCTTATTTAAAGGATTTCTGTTTCACTGGAATCAAGAATAGAGAAATTGTGGTTGTTTAAAACAACAAAGATTTCTTTGTGGTTCAAACCATATATTCATTGTGTGAGTTGTCAATCAGGGATTCAGGCTAATGGAGAAGACTTTATCTTGGTAGTTGCCAGTTTTCTTGGTAGAAGAAAAAATGAATGAAGCAAAACATACCCTGATTCTTAAATTTTCTACCCAGAAAGATGAGAATCATTGCCAAAGCAAATCACATGGCCACACTTAACTTCCGGTAGATGGAAAATAAAACTCTGCCACATGCCTGGAAGGACAGAATAGAACACCTACTAAAGGGAACATTTTCAAAAAGTCTTAATAAATACCAGAATATGCCTTAGGTTCTTGAAGCATGACACTGTTTGTATTTTTCTGTGAGATGGAATTCATGAACTTTTTGCAAAGAGCCCATTTTAAGTGAGCATTTCAATGAAAATCAAAAAGGTATGCAAGAAAGTCCATTTGTATTATTCATTTATAATCCTGAAGAAAAAACAGTGCTCAGAGTATTCTAGTGATGATACTTAACATTTCTTGAATGATGACTACATGCAGGCATTTTTCTAAGCACTTGGTATATATTAACTAATTTTATATTCATAACACCTATGAAAAGGCCAGTTATTATCCCTACTTTACAAATTAATAACCAGGCATAGGGAGATTAAGTAATTTTTCCAAGGCTAAAACCAGTAAGTGGAAAAAAAAACCTGAACCAAGCAAAATATTTCTAGAGCTAGATTCCTTAATCACTTCTTATTTCCACAATTAATAACAACAAATAAAACTAAGTACACATTTAATTGAAGTAATATTTCAGTAGCTGGGAAAAATAAGTAAAATTATAATGATTTAATATTTCATATAATTGCATTCCAATATCCATCAACATTCCAATGTGTACATGTTTTTATAACACTGGATATTTATACTGAATTGTTACATCATCTTTACCCATGTCATAATTAGGAACTATATACATTATTTTATTTTAATTATTTTTTTTATTGGAGTTCAATTTGCCGACATATAGCATGTCACCCAGTGCTCATCCCGTCAAGTGCCCCCGTCAGTGCCCATCACCCAGTCACTCCGTCCCCCTGCCCACCTCCCTTTCCACTACCTTTTGTTTGTTTCCCAAAGTTAGGACTCTCTCATGTTCTGTCCTCCTCACTGATATTTCTCACTCATTTTCTCTCCTTTCCCCTTTATTCTCTTTCACTATTTTTTATATTCCCCAAATGAATGAGACCATATAATGTTTGTCCTTCTCCTATTGACTTACTTCACTCAGCATAACACTCTCCGGTTCCATCCACATTGAAGCAAATGGTGGGTATTTGTCATTTCTAATAGCTGAGTAATATCACATTGTATATATAGACCACATCTTCCTTATCCACTCATCTTTCTATGGACACCGAGGCTCCTTCCACAGTTTGGCTATTGTGGACATTGCTGCTATAAACATAAGGGTGCAGGTGTCCTGCCATTTCACTGCATCTGTATCTTTGGGTTAAATCCCCAGCAGTGCAATTGCTGGGTCGTAGGGCAGTTCTATTTTTAACTCTTTGAGGAACCTCCACACAGTTTTCCAGTGTGGCTGTACCAGTTCACATTCCCACCAACAGTTCAAGAGGGTTCCCCTTTCTCCACATCCTCTCCAACATTTGTTGTTTCCTGTCTTGTTAATTTTCACCATTCTCACTGGTGTGGGGTGGTATCTCATTGTGGTTTTGATTTGTATTTCCCTGATGGCCAGTGATGCAGAGCATTTTCCATGTGCTGTTTGCCATGTCTATGTCTTCCTCTGTGAGATTTCTGTTCATGTCCTTTGCCCATTTCATGATTGGATTGTTTGTTTCTTTGCTGTTGAGTTTAATAAGTTCTTTATAGATCTTGGATACTAGCCCTTTATCTGATATGTCATTTGCAAATATCTTCTCCCATTCTGTAGGTTTTGTTGACTGTTTCTTTTGAGGTGCAGAAGCTTTTTATCTTTTTTTTTTTTTTAATTTATGATAGAGAGAGAGAGAGAGAGAGAGAGAGAGGCAGAGACACAGGCAGAGGGAGAAGCAGGCTCCATGCACCGGGAGCCCGATGTGGGATTCGATCCCAGGTCTCCAGGATCGCGCCCTGGGCCAAAGGCAGGCGCCAAACCTTTGCGCCACCCAGGGATCCCCCAGAAGCTTTTTATCTTGATGAAGTCCCAATAATTCATTTTTTATTTTGTTTCCCTTGCCTTCATAGATGTATCTTGCAAGAAGTTGCTGTGGCCAAGTTCAAAAAGGGTGTTGTTGTCTGTGTTCTCCTCTAGAATTTTATTCCAACTCTCTGAAGAAAGTCCATGGTATTTTTATAGGGATTGCATTAAATGTGTACATTGCTCTGGGTGCCATTGATATTTTCACAATATTAATTCTGCCAATCAATGAGCGTGGAATATTTTTCCATCTCTTTGTGTCTTCCTCAATTTCTTTCAGAAGTGTTCTGTAGTTTTTAGGGTATAGATCCTTTACCTCTTTGGCTAGGTTTCTTCCTAGGTATCTTATGCTTTTGGGTGCAATTGTAAATGGGATTGACTCCTTAATTTCTCTTTCTTCAGTCTCATTGTCAGTGTATAGAAATGCCACTGACTTCCGGGCATTGATTTTGTATCCTGCCACACTGCGGAATTGCTGTAGGAGTTCTAGCAATCTTGGGGTGGAGTCTTTTGGGTTTTCTATGTACAGTATCATGTTATCTGTGAAGAGGGAGAGTTTGACCTCTTCTTTGCCAATTTGAATGCCTTTTATTTCTTGTTGTTGCCTGATTGCTGAGGCTAGGACTTCTAATACTATGTTGAAGAGCAGTGGTGAGAGTAGACATCCCTGTCGTGTTCCTGATCTTAGGGGAAAGGCTTCCAGTGTTTCCCCATTGAGAATGATACTTGCTGTGGGCTTTTTGTAGATGGCTTTTAAGATGCTGAGGAATGTTCCCTCTATCCCTACACTATGAAGAGTTTTGATCAGGAATGGATGCTGTATTTTGTCAAATGCTTTCTCTGCATCTATTGAGAGAATCATATAGTTCTTGTTTTTTCTCTTGTTGATATGATCAATCACATTGATTGCTTTACAAGTGTTGAACCAGCCTTGCATCCTGGGGATAAATCCCCTTGGTCATGGTGAATAATCTTCTTAATGGATTGGATCCTATTGGCTACTCTCCTGTTGAGAATTTTTGCATCCATGTTCATCAGGGATATTGGTCTATAATTCTCCTTTTTGGTGGGGTCTTTGTCTGGTTTTGGAATTAAGGTGATGCTGGCCTCATAGAACGATTTGACATATTCCAACCTTTTCTATCTTTCAGAACAGCTTTAGTAGAATAGGTATGGTTTCTTTTTTAAATGTTTGATAGAATTCCCCAGGGAAGCCATCTGGCCCTGGACTTTTGTGTCTTGGGAGGTTTCTGATGACTGCTTCAATTTCCTCCCTGGTTATCAGCCTGTTCAGGTTTTCTATTTCTTCCTGTTTCAGTTTTGGTAGTTTGTGGTTTTTCAGAAATGCATCCATTTCTTCTAGATTGCCTAATTTATTGGCTTATAGCTGCTCATAAAATGTTTTTTAAATTGTTTGTATTTCCTTGGTATTGGTGGTGATCTCTTCTTTTTCATTCATGATTTTATTAATTTGAGTCGTTTCTCTTTTGTTTTTAATAAGGCTGGCTAATGGGTTTATCTATCTTATTAATTCTCTCAAAGAACCAATGCCTGGTTTTGTTGATTTGTCCCACAGTTCTTCTGGTCTCTATTTCATGGAGTTCTGCTCGAATCTTTATTAACTGTCTTCTTCTGCTGGGTGTAGGTTTTATTTGCTGTTCTTTCACCAGTTCCTTTAGGTGCATGGTTAGCTTGTGTATTTGAGTTTTCTAGTTTGTTAAGCGATGTATTTCCTTCTCTGGACTGCTTTTGCTGTATCCCAAAGATTTTGAACTGTTGTATCTTAATTCTCATTAGTTTCCATGATTTTTTTAAATTCTTCTCTAATTTCTTGGTTGACCCATTCATCTTTTAGCAGGATGGTCTTTAACCACGTGTTTGAATTTCTTCGAAATTTCTTCTTGTGATTAATTCTAGTGTCAAGGCATTATGGTCTGAAAATATGCAGGGGACACTAACAATCTTTTGGTATCAGTTAAGACCTGATTTGTGACCCAGTATGTGTCTATTCTGGAGACAGTTCCATGTGCCCTTGAGAAGAATGTGTATTCAGTTGCATTTGGATGTAAAGTTCTGTAAATATCTGTGAAATCCATCTGGTCCAATGTATCATTTAAACCTCTTGTTTCTTTGGAGATGTTGTGCTTAGAAGATCTATCATTTTCAGAAAGTGCCATGTTCAAGTCTCCCAGTATAAATGTATTATTATCTAAGTATGTCTTAACTTTGGTTACAAATTAATTGATATACTTGGCAGCTCCCATATTCGGGGCATAAATATTCATGATTGTTAGGTCCTCTTGTTGGCTAGACCCTTTAAGTATGATATAGTGTCCCTCTTCATCTCTTACTGCAGTCTTTGGGATAAACTTTAATTTATCTGATATAAGGATTGCTACCCCTGCTTTCTTTTGAAGACCATTTGAATGGTAAATTGTTCTACAACCTTCTATTTTCAGGCCGTAGGTGTCCTTAGGTCTAAAATGAGTCTCTTGTAGACAGCAAATAGATGAGTCTTGCTTTTTTATCCAGTCTGAAACCCTGCGTCTTTTGATGGGATCATTAAGCCCATTCACGTTCAGAGTTACTATTGAAAGATATGAATTTAGTGTCATCATAATACCTATTCAGTCCCTGTTTTTGTGGATTGTTCCTTTGGACTTCCTCTTTCTTTTACAGAGTCCCCCTTAATATTTCTTGCAGAGCTGGTTTGGTGGTCACATATTCTTTCAGTTTCTACCTATCTTGGAAGCTCTTTATCTCTCCTTCTATTCTGAATGAGAGCCTTGCTGGATAAAGTATTCTTGACTGCATGTTCTTCTCATTTAGGACCCTGAATATATCCTGCCAGCCCTTTCTGGCCTGCCAGGTCTCTGTGGAGAGGTCTGCTGTTAGGGATATATATAAGTTAGGGATTTCTTGTCTCTTTCTGCTTTAAGGATTTTCTGTTTATCTTTGGAATTTGCAAGTTTCACTATGAAATGTTGAGGTGTTGAACAGTTTTTATTGATTTTAGGGGGAGATCTCTCTATCTCCTGGATCTGAATGCCTGTTTCCCTCCCCAAGTTAGGGAAGTTCTCAGCTATGATTTGGTCAATTATGCTTTCTGGCCCTCTGGCCCTCTTGGCACTCTCTGGAACCCCAATTACACATAGATTTTTTCCTTCTGAGGAAAAACCTTCCTTAAACCTTTCCTCATGGTCTTTTAATTGTTTTTCTCCTTTTTCCTCACTTCCTTCCTTGCCATCAACCTGTCTTCTATGTCACTCACTCTTTCTTCTACTTCATTAACCCTTGTCATTAGGACCTCCAGTTTGGATTGCGTCCCATTTAATTGATTTTTAATTTCGGCCTGATTAGATCTAAGTTATGCAGTAATGAATTCTCTTGAATCTTTTTTTTTTCCTTGAATCTTTTATGCTTTTTTCCAGAGCCACCAGTAGCTTTATAATTGTGCTTCTGAATTGGCTTTCTGACATCGAATTATAATCCAAATTCTGTTAAGTGTGTGGGAGAGAGTATTGTTTCTGATCCTTTCTTTTGTGGTGAGTTCTTCTTTCTACTCATTTTGCCAGTGCAGAGTGGTTAAAAACAAGTTGTACTTGTTAGATGCTCAAACTCTTCTCTCTGTAGCATTCCAGCTGTTCTCTCTTTAAATCTCAGGCCGAATTCATAGGTTTTCAGGATGATTTGAAAGTTATCTAGGTAAGTTGGCGGGAAGAGGTGACTTGGGCACCCTATTCTTCCGCCATCTTGCCGGAACTATATATTTTTAAAACACCCTTACTTTTACTTTCCCAAAAGAAACTTTTAATGTTCCTAGAACCAAAAGAGATGTGATACTTCATATTAAATTTACCATATTGACTACAGAGGGTCAAATTCCTTCAGATCAGTGTAATGAACAATTATTGCTCTAAGTATATAAAGCCACCTCTACCCCTCCTCTACTTTCTCCTGGAAATAGTCTCTTCCCTCTCTTTTTTCCTACTCTATCAACATGGTAACCTCTGGACCAATCAGTTTGTACAAAATGTGACCTGTGCCACAGTTAGTTGGTGCAGGGGAAGATATCTGGGTCAATCACCTCCCAGAATCAATCCTGGCCAGCAAATTGGTTCCAGACTTAGCATTTGATCCAAGCTGAGCCACTCAGCGTTTTTTTTTGTTTGTTTGTTTGTTTGTTTGTTTTGTTTTTTGTTTATTTTTTATTTAATTATGATAGTCAGAGAGAGAGAGAGGCAGAGACACAGGCAGAGGGAGAAGCAGGCTCCATGCACCGGGAGCCCGGGTCTCCAGGATCACGCCCTGGGCCAAAGGCAGGCGCTAAACCGCTGCGCCACCCAGGGATCCCCACTCAGAGTTTCTGACCAGGAATTTGGTAGCTGATAATAAGGAAAGTCCATCTCTTTCCAAATGACTGAAGCTATAAATGTAAAGCTCAGGTAGATCCTGTCAACAGCCATGTTTCTTCTCATCCAAGGTAGAACAAGCCAGTCGAAAAAATAAGGAAGAGAAAAATGAGGGAGAAAAATAAAGACACAAACAGATATAAGGCTAAGAGAGGTGCCTGCCCAAAATTGGCATCCCAGTCCCACTCCTGCCCTAGAGATTGGTGGACACCACAACATCATTGCTTCAACCCGTGTTACTAGACACTCTGTCATTTGCTACCAAAATAGCCCTAATGAATACAATCAACTTCTCAAATTCTTTATCCAACTGATGTATTATTGAAAGATCTCAAAAAGAGCATGTGTGCAATCATGTTTGCTTATGATTCACCAAAAGAAACAAAATAATCAAAGTTGAACAGAAGATTGGAGAAATTCCATGATGACTAATTACTCACATAATACAAGAAAAGAGGTGATTTCAGATTTTCTCTAATTTTTGCCTGTCCTGGCAAAAGGATAAAGAAAACAGAGCTACATGTTATCTTCTGGTTACTCAGAAAGGAGCAATAATAAGATTAAAGTCATTTGGAATATTCTATCAATTGACTAGTATCCCAATTTCAGCATCTCTGGTAGATGAAAAATTTTAGGTATTTTTAGGTATCTCTTTTAGATATTTTAGGTATCTCTTCCCCTAAAGCCTTCCTATAGTATGTCTATTTCTTTGAGATTTTGATGGGATTCTATCTTTCTAGGCAGGTCTACTGTATGTTTTTTCCCCCAACACCAGCTCTCAGAAGTTAGGGACACATTTACTTATGTTTACTAGTTTATTACAAAGGATATTATAAAGGATACAGATGAACAGACAGATGAATACATAAGGTAAGGTACATGGGAAGGAGCATAGTGTCTCCATGCTCATGTTCTATTTAGGTAAACTACTTACCCAAACCTTCATATGTTCACCAGCTTGGAAGATATCCAAACCCCATCCTTTGGGGATTTCATGGAGGCTTCATTACATAGGTATGATTGATTAAATCATTGGCCATTGGTGACTGAACTTAACTTCCAGTCCCTAACCACCCCTCAGAGGTACAGTTGGGGGTGGGAGGCTAGTGGAACTAAAAATTCAAATCTTCTCATCACACGGCTGGTTCCCCTGCAAACTAGCCCCCATCCTTAGGTTACCTAGAGACATTCCAAATGTCAGGTCATTAACATAATATAAGACAAATTCCTCTTCACTTAGGAAATTCCAAGGGTTTCAGGAGTGCTGCGCCAGGAATAAAGGCCATATATATATTTATTATAATTCATAATAGTACAGCAGGAGAACAAATTCCTTCTCAAAGAACTGATTATGGAAATGGTCATTAGGATTCCCCCTCCACAATCATGAAGCTCTAGAATTTGGAGGAATCCTACCTTCACCTAAGAAGGTGTTCTTTTAATCCTTTTCTCTTTTAATCTTCTAAATTATATGAGCCACTCTCCTGATAGCCACATTGACAATATATCCTCTAGGAACCACTAATTAGGTTTCCAATCTAAAGTAAAAGGTAATCATATTATATCATCATTATCAGTTCAATCCTTAATTATTCATATTAATAAATGGGAATAAAATGTGAAATATTCAAAGGAGCAGATAATTCCAGTTTAAGTTTTACAGTTAAGTCTGTTGATCTGCTTTGTAGGTTCTCCAAGATCCCTTCCCTACCATTATATATAGGATCTTAGGTTATAAAGTATCAAGTAGGAAGGAACTTGAAGCCAGGAATAGAAAAGGAAAGATGAGTTTTGACTATCAGTAGATGGGAGAATGGATACATCTTAATATCAAAAATAAATGATTTTTTAATAATCTGATTCTTTATGTGGATAACCAAATAATTACTACAGATGGTTATAGAATACAGTTAGATATTCCAATATATACATAAGCATATCCATGCACTCACCAAACTCACAAACTTCAAGCTTCAACTCTCTTGATAGGCTTTAATGAGAATGCTATCTTAGTCTTGGCTTCCAAAGTAAAACATGAGGCAAAAATGTCCTTGCAGGTAGGTTATTTTGTAATATGACTCATAGGGAGCAGGACTACAGGAGAGGAAAAGCAAAACAGGAAGAAGGCAAAGCCAACACAAGGATGTGTTATTGAGTTGGCCATTCCTATGAACAACCAGTACTTGATCCACCAGGACCTCCCAAGGACCCTTAAGAACTGTATCTCAGAAGTGTTTAGCCTGGGAACAAAAGAAGAAGCAGTTATCCATCTGTTCCTCTCTCCCACTGGTCAAGGGTGATTCAAGTGAGAGTTTATTCCCCCCTGAATTTCGGAGTTACATACCTGTAAGTACAGACCAGGATCCCCTGATGTGGTATCAGAGAGGAAATAGGGCAAGAAACTAGACATACATGGTCATGGCATGAGCCATGGAAGCCATAGGAAGTCTCAGTCTAATTGTCCTTGCATTAACCAGATAATGTCTGCAGGAACTCATTGCCAAAGAAGTAACTCAAGTAAGAGGAGGATCTGACAATTTTTTTAAGTAACACACAAAAGCTATCCAGTCATATAAATAAGGTTACAGGATTTGAAATAAAGAAATTTGCTTTCAAGGCAACTTTCAGGAATGTATCTTTTGTCAAAAATGCCACACATCTGCTTCTGAACAAGCTCCCGTCATCACTGTTAGCTAAAGAGAGGAGGAGAGTCATCTGTAATGGCTCTGCCACCAGAGAGAAATATAGCAGCTCTATACAGCACAGGCTTTCAGTAGCTGACAGTAAGAAAGACACACGGTATATTCCTGAAGTATGATCTGACTGGTGGGGAGATGAAAGACAGAGCTCAACAAATATAAGATGCATGGCTAAAAATATTCAGCAGCAAACTAAAAAAAGAATTAAAAGCTCTTGAGTAATCATTATTTTTCATAAAGAACAACTAAGAGTCTCCAGGTCAAACAATTCTCAAAGCTTAAAAGCATCAAGCCTCCCTGGGGTTCGGCTTAAAATGATCCATGAACATCATATTTATGTGGCCAACCCATAAGAGAGGTACAAAATTAAACCAGATACTCTATATATAAATGAGAATTTCTCTTAAGATAAAATTCACCCAAGGCCTCAAGACCAACTATGTGACCAGAAAACATTTTTAAAAAATTAAAGTCTTTGCATTTATTCATTTGATCCTTGACAGTCTTGAAATAAGCCATTGACTCTGTGAATAAGACCCTAAAGGAAATTAGGCTATGGGATTTAAGATAATCAGGCAGCTGGCAGACCTAAAGAAAGAATTGTATTTCCCATTGGGTTTCCATGGGAATTGGAGGTTAAACTCTGAGTTTATTTTGTTGCAGGCAAATATTTTATACAGCGTTCCACAGAGTGGAAGGAGCTTCCTGGGTCAATCCACCAATCAAGACGACAGGGTTGACACCAAGGCCATCCATATCCCTCAAAGTACTTACCACCCACTGGAGGCTGCTGGACTCACCACCGAGTAAGTCAACAAATGCCAACAATATCAAATAAGTGGGCAGAATTTCCAGGGAGAAAGTACTTTATAAACGCTAATGTAATTATCTTGAAAATGTGAACCTGAGTCCCTGTTTTATTCTCCCATAAATCATGTTCACCATTAAGGCCCTTAAACTATTGGGGAAGGAGGCACAACCACTTAGAACAAAGATATCTACAGATGAACAAGAGAGGAAGTGACTTAGAGGAAGTTCCCACTAGACAGAAAGGGCAGGTCATATCCTATGTGAAAAGGAAAGAAAAAATTGGGGGTGGGGGAGGAGTGTAGGAGGAAGAGTTTGTTTGATCCCATTGGGCCTAGCCCTTCTATCTCTCTGATGCTTAGCTTAGGCAGTGGGAGTGGACAGTGAAAGGACGTAAATCTAAGACGGAGAGGAGGCAAGAAGAAAGTGATTCAGACATGCCTATAAGCCAATAGGGGGACAAGAAAAAAGGGATAAAGACTATCAAGCCTGCATGGTGCTGCCATGGAAAGGTAACTATATCATGGGGCTGGGCCAGGGGACAGACATCCTACACAAGGCTACTAGATGGGACTTATCCAAGACCTGAGATCTCAGAATGTGCAGGACCTAGAAAACCTGGGTAGAACTGGTTCAGCAGAAGTCCTAGCCATAAACTTCTGCAGTCAAAGTCAGCAGGGTTTTCAGGGATCATGAAGAACATAAACTCCTTTCCTCCCTTCTGCCAGAAGGACAGATAAGCCACCCTCTATACCTAGATACCATGTTGACTGGAAAAAGTCCTGAGAACTTGAGTTTGGGGAGGAGTGTGTGTGTGTGTGTGTGTTGTATGCCCACCTATTTATGTTATATACTTTTATATGTTAAAAAATACATATATGTAAGTCTATAAATATATATAATTGAATAAAAATATATATAAAATAAATAACATGTCTAAAAAAATATATTATTTTCCCTAGCTCAAGTTTTCAGGATTTTTTCCAGCCAACATGGTATCTAGGTATAGAGGTATATCTAGGCATGTGTGTGTGTATATATATTCTCTATCTATAGAACAAGGGTTTGAACTGCACTTACACGTGGATTTTTTCAATAAACACAGTACAGTGCTATAAATGTATTTTCTCTTCCTTATTTTTTTTTTTATTTTTTTTTTTTTAGAGAGAGTGTGAGCCAAGGGGGAAGGACAGAGAGAGAAACAGAATCCCAACCAGGCTCCACAACCAGGGTGGAGCCCCATGCGGGGCTCAATCTCATGACCCCAAGATCATGACCTGAGCTAAAATCAAGAATCAGATGCTTAACCAACTGAGCCACCCAGGTGCTCTTCTCCTCCCTATGATTTTCTTAATAACATTTTCTTTCCTCTAGCTTATTTTATTGTAAGAATATAGTATATAATACATATAACACACAAAGTATGTTAATCAACCTTGTTATCTGTAAAACAACTTCTGGTCAATAGTACATTACTAGTAGTTAAGTTTTGGGGTAGTCAAAAGTTATGTGTGGATTTTCAACTTCATGGTGTTTTGGCACCCTAACTCTCTTGTTGTTCAAGGATCAAGTGTATATATGTGTATGTTTGTTAATGGTATTATATATGATACTGGGTTTGGTATTATGTATTAATTAATATATATTACCATTAATTGGAACATTTATGTCACCTTGTCAGTCTCCAACAAGATGCAGACTTAACAGCAAAATGAAACAAATTATAGAAAATGATATTACAAATACTGTAATATTGTATTGTATTATATTATAACATCTGAGTTGTCCTTCAAAATAGATTAGGTTATGCTGAGGTAATAACTCCAAAATTCCAGTATCTTAACACAGTTGTTTCTTGTTCATGCAACATGTCCATTTTGCATTAGTGGGGTGATGGGTGGTTCATTAGTCTTTAGTCCATATTGCCCTCTCTTCAGGACCCAGATTAATGAAGGCTCCATTATTAAGAACATTTCAGGTTCTGGAGGCAGAGGAAAGAGGGAATGGAGAGTTTTATAGTAGCAAGTAAATATTTTGGTTACTATATCACTTTTGCACATAGCCCAGGGGCCAGACTAGTTACATGGCCCTATCCAAACAGAAAATGGGTAGACAAAAGTGACCTCACATGGGCCAGGAAAAGAGGCAGACAGGATGGTTGAGCATTATCTACCACATAAAGCAGAGACTTATTCTACTACATAAAGTATTACTCTTCTTCTTGAAAATTTAAATTACTCAAATTCTGTATTACCTCCCAGAACACAAAATGTAAGTTCCCCACCTACTCAGGTCATTCTTTTCTTTCCCAAACTTATCTCAGAACTGGTCTGGGTGGGGCATCTGGGTAGCTCAGTTGGTTAAGCATATGCTTTGGTCTCAGGTCATGATTTCTGGGTCTTGGGATCCAGCCTCGCATCAGGCTTCCTATTCAGCAAGGAGTCTGCTTCTCTCTCTCTCTCTCTCTCTCTCTCTCTCTCTCGTAGATAAAATCTTTAAAAAAAAAAAAGAAGAAAGAAAGAAAGAAAGAAAGAAAGAAAGAAAGAAAGAAAGAAAGAAAGAAAGAAAGAAAGAAAGAAAAAGAAAGAAAGAAAAAGAAAAAAGAACTGGTCTGGGCTTCTTTATTCCTAACCCAACCTCCCTCTACTACCTTTCTTCCAAATTATTTCCACAGTGCTTCCAAATTACCCATTTCTAGGTGAACTAACTTTTCTATTCTTGGTTCCCTCACTTTCCCTGACTGCCAAACACTTCCCAGGCTTCATCAAGCCAACCTGGACCCCACAATGCTCTCCCAGCACCCACCATTCCCTTGGACGCCTATGCTTCTATAGAAGCCAGGCAGCCAAATCACATTTGTAGGAACTTGAAGGTCTAACTTTCTAAGATTCTAATAGACAAAGGCCAATTAAAATAGAACCAATTGATAAAGTTCAACCTTGGCTGTAGATACTTTGAAACTTGCAAAAATCTGGTCCATTTAAATTGCACTAAGATTTGAGATCAATTCCAAAATTTTGTGACATAAGTGTTTTTATTTTTTAAAAATACTTTCTCTATATTTTGTGTCACCTTACTCAGGAGAGCTGATAAGAAGCCTAGACCTTCCTCTAACTGGACTGTATATGGGCAAAGCCAGAAAATACCGCCCTGATGTGTGCACCCAGAGTATATGCACTCCTCCGGAATTTTAAATCATCCCAAATAACTCTCCAGATTTGGTCTACATATGTGCATTTATTTTATCTGAGCTTTCATAACACCAGGGATTTCAGTCCTTTCCCTCTCAGTCTTTATCAAGAGACTGTGAATCTTTTAATCTATTCTCTAACCCTGGACCTAGCCACCAATGTCTTCTAAAAATGAGTTCCATGGTGCTGACTTTGTATGTGGGGAGAGAAGAGTTTTCCTCCTAGATTTAAACCTACAGAAGTAAAGGGTATGATTTATCCTGATTCTCTCTGCACATCTGGAGGGAAGTTGGTGGAAGTTGAACACAGTTTGAGTTAGGGAATTCACTGGTCTCTTGTCAGGAAGTGGGACAGCCTCATATTAAAGCTTCTTGCATCTCCTGTGGGTGATGTCTGCAAACTCCCAAGGGTCTTCAGTAATTGCTTACAACTTTACCATAGGTCACTTCTCTGTGTCCTTCTGAGAATCTTGTCATCCAGCAAATTGCACAAATACTGTCCTAATGAGACTGTGAACCTGAGATACAGATACAGGCAGACTTCATCCCAGAGTAACAGCTTCATGGTCGAAAAGGAAGAAGAAAAAAGAAATAAAGCATTTCTAAAATTAGCAGTGAAAGTTCTTACCATAATCTCCTATCCCTTCTCAGAAATGTTTAGCTCTTCTTTACTTCTCAAGGCAAAAATTCTTTGAATCTAATAGCTTACATTCGTAATAGTCACTAAATCTTTGGCAGATTGTATCTTTCCAAAGATGAGAGCACCAATTTATATCTCATCCAGTGTGCTCTTCTTATAATGTGATTGACACTCCCCCACTCAGAGTCAGGACCTATATCCCTTCTGCTGAACCTGGGTGAGCTTGAGACTGCCCCTATTAATAGGTGTGGCAGAAATGATGCTGTGTGACTTTTGAGGTTAAGTCAGACAAAGGAGACAGTGTCCACCTGGCTCTCTCTTTCAGGATACTCACCCTGGGAACCCAGCCACCATGTTGTAAATAAGTTCAAATTAGTCCATATAGAGAGACTGCATGGAGAAGCCCATGTGAAAAGGAACTGTGACCCCAAAATTACCTACTAACAACTGCTTAGGTGATTGCATAAGCTTTCAGATGATCCCTGCTTCCAGCTTCACATCTTCCATTTGATGCCTCAGACATCATGGAACAAGACAGGTAATCCCTGCTGTACTCCATCCAAATTCATTACCCACAGAACTCAAAAGTATAATAAATTTATTTCATTACACTAAGCTTTAGGGTCATTTACTATGCAGACATTGTAACTGGGACAAAATCTCTCCAGGTATTTAATCTTCATTTCATCTTTAGGTTACTCTCAGAGTGACTTTTTCAAACAACCTAAAGACTATATAACAATGTCTAAGTAGAGGAAGGATTATTTCTGCCTATACACATTTCAACAAAATAGGATTGTGTTTTTCTGTTTGTAAGATGAAGGCATTTCTCAATGTCATAGATTAAAACAGAAAGTTGGAACATTTCTTGCCTTTGCTTCTTAGAGAAAAATAAGACATTTTGTACTAAAACTCTGTTCCTCACATCAATAAGGACCTCGAATTCACAGAAAATATATTTGTTTTTGTGCCTACTTGGCGTCCTCTTAATTTCTAAAGAGTCAAAAAGAGTTGAAAGCAGTCTCAAAAAAAAAAAAAAAAGCAATTTTAGTTTCCATTAATCTGAGAGGATCCAGAATAAGTGGCCTGCAGGGCTGGTTTTCATCCTAAAGATAAAATTAGTAAGAATCCCTGTAGTAAGGAAAGAAATGGCTAAGGAATAAGTGAGAAGTGTCATGGAAATATTAAATAGTTATAAAGGACAAAAACCTCTTCAGTAGCCTTCCTGTAATTGAGAGATAGTTTTTATTTTAAGTCATATTTTCATCAGTCCCAAAGAGACTCACTGAACTTCTCTTTTCTACATTCTCACACCATCAATGTCCTCATCTAGCCTCTAGCTTTGAATTTCTCTTTTCTGACAATTTTCTGCAAATTTATACCTTCAGCCCAGACCTTGTTCCTAAACTCTAGATTCATATTTGGGACTAGATCTGCTACCTACCATCTCTACTTGATGGCTAACAGGGATTTCAAACTCAAATTCTTCCTGATGCTCCTTCCCAAACCTATTCCCCTTGCCTTCTCCATACTAGGTGATAGAAATTCTCTCTTCCACTTCTAAGAACAAAACCCCTGACATTACCTTGACTTCACTGTTACAAACCATAGCCCATCCAATAGTAAATCCTATTGGCTCTAGCTTCAAATCATATCCAAAATCTAACCACTTCTCATAACCTCTATCACCACATCATTTCTTATCTGGATTGTTGTAACAGTGTCCTAACTGGTCTCCCTGTTCCCATGTTGTCTTCCTGTGGTCTTCTCTTTTTTTTTTTTTTTTTTTAATTTATATATTCATGATAGCGAGAGAGAGAGAGAGAGAGGCAACGACACAGGCATTGGGAGAAGCAGGCTCCATGCCAGGAGCCCGACGTGGGACTCGATCCTGGGACTCCAGGACCATGCCCTGGCCCAAAGGCAGGCGCCAAACCGCTGAGCCATCCAGGGATCCCCTTCTTATAGGTCTTGTCATGCCGGAAGCCAAAATGATCCTTATTGGAAGAGGTCATGGAGAGGACGTGACCCCTAGTCGACCCATGAGTTGGACCTTGGCATTTGGAGGCTCCTCACCCCCTTCCTTATCCTTGGAATGTGCATTCTACTCACCTTCTTTGCTGCCAGGAGCTGCCTCAAGGACACAGCCTTGAGAAAGTGATGTGGTATCGAGACCATCTGATAGTAGATGTGACTAAATCCAGTTAAAGCCTCTATATGAACTTTTAAGATGTGGCAGGTAGGTACAGAGATCTAACAAGATCTACTGATGTCTTGCAGCTGCCCTGTATGTAAGTTACCTTGCTTATTAAACCTGGTAATCTGGAGTGGTAATCTGCCTTTTTCTTGGGTCTCTCCCTGTCCTCTGAGTGCGGGGGCTGGGGGTTGTTTCTGATTATATCCAGGAAGCTCCTGAAGAATTTTCAAACCAACATTCCTTAGGAATATAAAACAAATCATGTGCTTCCTCTGCCCAGAATCCTCTAATGGCTGTGCATTTTGCTCACAGTAAAAGCCAAAGTTTTCTAAATGTCAAGTAAGTCTGTCACGATTGGCCCTATTACCTCTCCTGCCTTCCTCCCCCTGGCTCACTCTGCTCCAGGCCCACTGACTTCTCTGCTGCTCCTAGGAAATACCAGGCACATTCCTACCTCAGTGCTTGTGGACTTCCTCTTCCCTTTGCCAGGAACACCTCCAATGACATATCTCTGTGGCCCAGTCCCCACCTCCTTCACTTTACCAGCAAGGCCTTCTGTCCCCACTCTGTTCAGAATGACAAATCTGTCCCAGCACTCCAGGTTTCTTTTCTCTCTTTTCCTTTTCTTTAAAGAACTTATTACCCCCAATATTAAATAAGCAAACAAACATGTTTGTTGATTGACAATAAGTGAATGAATGGAAGTTTATAATGGAAGTTCCACTATAGCAGGAAATTTTTTTTTTTTAAGCAGGAAAATTTTTTAAAAGACTTATTTATTTTGGATAATGAGGGCATGCACATGAGGGGGAGATGCAGGGGCGGGGGAAGGAGAGAGAGAGAATCTCAAGCAGACTCCCTGCTGAGCACGGAACCCAAGGCTAGACTCCATTTCACAATCCTAAGATCATGACCTGAGCTGAAATCAAGAGTTGGATGCTTAATTGACTGAGCCACCCAGGTGCCCTGGGATTTCTTTTCAGAGTGATGAAAACAGGGGGCACTAGGGTGGCTCTGTTGCTCACCTCAGGTCATGATCCCAGGGTCCTGGGACCAAACCCCACATTGGGTTCCCTGCTCAGTGGGAAGTCTGCTTCTCTCTTTCCTTTCCTTCCCCCCACTGCTCATGCTTGCTCACTCTCTCTCTCTCTCTCTCTCTCATGTTCCCTCTCTCAAATAAATAAAATCTTTAAAAATAAAAAGAATGATGAAAATACTCTGGAATTACATAATGGTGACATTTGCAAAGCTTGATAAATATCTTTTATGTGAATTAAATCTTAAGAAAAAATGCATGAGAAATAAATTAAGACAAACTAAAGATTATCATAAAAACACAAACACAACAGTATGTCAAAAAACATTACTAAAGAAGGAACAGAGTAACAAGCTATATTTTAGGCCATTTGATTTCTGTTTATATTTTAGTTTTAAAGAAATGCCAGTTTTTCCTAATGTGATCCATTACCTTATGCACAATTATTAATTAAATATTATAAAATATAATGCTAATAAACTATTGGAGATAAATATCAGATATACAATTTATTATGGAAAATGAGAAAAGCCTGATACAAAAGAATACATACTCTATGATTCCATTCAAATGAAATTCTAGAATAGACAAAAATAAGCTCTGGCAATAAAATCAATGTCCTGTGTGTGTGTGTTGGGGGTGGGGAAGCAGGAATTGATTGAGAAAGCACTAAGGAACTTAATAGGGAGATAGAAATCTCTTATGTCTTGATAGTGGGTTACAAGGTGTATGCATTTACCCAAACTCATCAAACTGTATACTTAAGATTTGTGCATTTCACTACATAAATTATTGTCTTAGCTACAGAACACCACAGATTGGGTAGTTTATAAACAACAGAAATTTATTTCTCACAGTTCTGGAGGCTAGAAATGTGCAATCAGGGTGCCAGCATGGTCGGGTTTTTGTGGGTAACAGATTGCTGACTCCTGGCTGTGTCCTCATGTGGTGGAAGGGACAAGGGAGCTCTCTCTGGAGTCTCTTATATAAGGGCATTAATCTCATTCACCAGGGCAAACCCTTCATGACCTAATCACCTCCCAAAGGGCTCATCTCCAAACACACTAGGATTTCAATATGTGAATTTTGACAGGACACAATCACTCAAATCATTGTAATTACATTTCAATTTTAAAAGTTTAAAGTCACAGAGGGTGCCTGGGTGGCTCAGTCAGTTAAGTGTCTACCTTGGGCTCAGATCATGATCCCAGGGTCCTAGGATCAAGTCTGCATTTGGCTCCATGCTCAGCAGAGTCTGCTTCTCCTTCTGCCTTTCCCCTACTACTCACGATCTCTCTCTCTCTCTTTTACTCTCTCTCTCAGATAAATAAATAAAATCTTAAAAAAAAATAAAGTCACAGAAAAATGATCTTTAGAGTTGAAGCCCAAGTGAAAAATAATGGTGCTGTCTTAAGGGCTTTTATTAAATCTCATGGAAAATCCAATGATGTAGGTTTGGAAATCAAACTCATCTTCAGGTTGAAGAAGATGAAGTATACAATATTAAGGAACTTCTGTGGTCCACATCATCAGGAAGCCTGGAGCTGGGATTCAAACCCAGCCCTGTGATTAACCATCCCTCTACAGGGGGCTCTGAACAATGGAACCAGAAAGGGAAAGTTTGGGTTCATTTTTTCCAAATAAATACCAAGCTTTTAGCCTCAGCACCATGTGGGTAAAGAGAAAATATGAATACTATGTCACCAATCTAGACCTTATTCAAAGAGGTGACTCAATAGGAAATTATAAGGGAAGATGATAATCTGTGGAACCATAGGAATAGAAATAAACATTAGATTTTGTCTCCTATCCCGCAGTGCATTTTAGTTCTGTTTATTTATATTTCATCTTACTGAAAAATCTTAAAAACATTTAATCTTATCTTCATAGGAATAAATGAAGTAAACATATAGCTTTGAGTTGTAACAAAGAATGAATGTTCTATCAAGTAGCCCCCATAATCAAGATTAAAGTCATTTCAAATGAACCCCATTTAAAACCAATGTGAAAGCTTTAGCCACATTGTATTGTGTGGCCTATTTTTAATGCATCTCCCTATATACGATAGCTTTTATTTAATGTGGGAGAGGAGGCAAGAATAAAAATGTCAGACTAGATGGGACCTTATGGCACATTATTTCCCAATAGTCCCTTCCTTTAATGACTGAATTTGCTACATCTCCCTTAGTAAGGCAAACCGGCAGGTAATTTAAATTCAAACAACCATGCAGGACTTAGCCGACTTAGCAGGCAGAGGGTTGCAAAACGGAACTCATAGGGATCAGGGAAAATATTAACCACCATAAAGAAACAACAGAAGATAAATAATAGAATCTTGCTTACCACACAGGCCTCTAACGATGGGGAATAAATATTTCCTTGATATTTTTCTCAAATGAGACATTAAACAGAAAGGCATTGGAAGAGAAAAGCACTTACTTAGGTGAATAAACATAAATAATATAGTTACGTGATATACATAATAGAAGTATCAAAGAGTATAATTGGTCCACACAAGCTGAAACTTCTGCAGAAACTCTAAGCTACAATGCAAAGGAGCTCAAGTTTTTTGCAGGTGGTCTTAGACCAGTGCTGTAACTAGAACCTTCTGCAACGATAGAAATGTTCTGTATCTGCTCTGTCTGATGTGGTAGCCACTAGCCACATGTGGCTAGTTGAGCACTTAAAATGTGGCTAGTTTGAGCAACTAAAGTTTTAATTTTACTTAAATTTAATTAACTTAAATTTAAAAAACCAAATATGGCTAATGGCCATTGTATTGGTCAGTATAGCCTTAGAATGTTTTCAAAGAACCTGACAAATAGTCAAAACTGACCTCTTCAAGGAAACCCCTAATGACTTTATCCTTTTCCAAACTGACTTTTGAACACTAGTCAGACTAATGTCTGTATGATTTAAAGAGTTTTTTGTTTTTGTTTTTGTTTTTTTGATTTAAAGAGTTCTATTTGTTGTAGACACCTGCCATTCCCAGAGGGAAACTTATGGCCATGTCTGATGAAAGTTTGCCCCACAGTAATGAAATGGATTGTGGCATTTGGAAACCCTCTCACTCCTCCCCTTGGCCCATGAGATTCCCAGGGCATGGCCTTACATATAGTTGATGTAGACCTTTATCTGATTCTTGGATTCTGAACCAGGAAAATAACAAGGTCTCCTGGTGAGTTTCTTGAAAAGAAAAGAAAATCAGTCTGACAGCCCATGGCCTCCCTTCAGCAAGAGCTTGTCACTCTTACTAACAGATTTCTTCCATGTGGCCAGCTACTCCATATGCTATAATACTACAGCACTATGATCTGCTATAATCCTCTAGCTTTCTACCTTTCCCAAATAAATTTAGTCTTTGGTAGAAATCACCCTTGGAGTCTATGCAGTGAAATTCAACTAACTAAACAAGGCATTGAGCTTTTGTTATGAACAAGGTCATAAATTTAGCTAGAGATGGAATGCAGATTTCACTTAACCAACTGGTAATAACTGCCCCAGGCAATTATAATAAATTAATAATGTTCTGAGGTGCCTTGAAGTGCATTTAAGTTTGGTGGGAAATCATGCTGTAATCATTTAGCAATACCTTCCATGGGCTTACAAATAGGGACTTGTGGCTTCTGTAATATCTGCAGTCCCTATATGAAACAATGTAGGAAAACATAATCCAAACACATTTTCCACTAAATATCCTGCAAGAGAGCATTACAGGTACAATAAAGGCACAGAGGTAACAGAGATCATGGCACTGGAAATACTGTGGATGGCATCATGGAAGAGGCAGTATTTGCTGGGTCTCCAAAGGTAAGTGCATTGTGAAGTACATACAGAGGGCAAGGCATTACCAGTAGTGATAGACACAGGAATTGGGTGATAGGCAGATATAAGTGTACTGAAAGATATAACTGAAAAGACAACATGGAGCCAAATCCAGGAAGGCATTGGATGCCACGCTATGGAATTTGTTCTGTAGTGATAGATAGCCAGCAAGCTTTTTGAGCAAAGTTGTGAAATGGGCAGAGCTGTATTTTAGAAAGACGTGTTTGACTGCATGAGCAAGATGGATAGGTAAAACAAGATGTCAAATGTAGCAAGTTATTCTATTAATTCTTTTTTTTTTTTTTTAAAAAAGATTTTATTTATTTATTCATGAGAGACACACAGAGAGAGAGGCAGAGACACAGGCAGAGGGAGAAGCAGGCTCCATGCACGGGGAGCCCGACGTGGGATTTGATCCCAGGTCTCCAGGATCACGCCCTGGGCCAAAGGCAGGCGCTAAACCACTGCGCCACCCAGGGATCCCTATTCTATTAATTCTATTGAAATATAAGCTTCACAAAATTCCAAAATTGAGTCAAAGTGTGTATTATGAACATTAATGCTGGTTGCCATCACAACCACCATTTTCTCTTCTTTGTTACTTTATAAAATCTTAATTTTGTTTAAGCAGCCAAATGCACAAAGCAGTTGGGATTTTCACCTTACTTCAAGTTGAATCATAGAATTAAATGTCCTTTGCTGGTGATTTTTTTTTTCAGTAGACACAGAAAAGGCATTTGGCAAAATTCAATGTACATGTATGATAATTTTGGAGATGATGGATATGTTTATTACCTGGATTGTAGTTTCACAGGTGTATGCATATGTTCAGACTCATCAAATTGTATACAGGTATACCTCAGAGATATTTCAGGTTAAGTTCCAAACCACTGCAATAAAGTGAATATCACAATACAGTTAGTCACATGGATTTTTTTTTTGTTTCCCAGTGTATAGAATAGTTATGTTTACACTATATTAAGTGTGCAAAAACATTGTATCTAAAAAACAATGTACATACCTTAATTAAAGGATACTTTATTGCTAAAAAATGCTAACCATCATCTAAGCTTCAGTGAGTTGTAAACACTAATCACAGATCACCGTATAAATATAATAATAAGGGAAAAGTTTGAGATATTATGAGAATTACCAAAGTGGGACGCAAAAACACAAAATGAGAAAATACTATTGGAAAAATGGCACCAGAAAAAAAAAAAAAGGAAAAATGGCACCAATAGATTTGCTTGACACATGGTTACCACAAACCTTAAATTTATAAAAAATGTAATATCTTTGAAGCACAATGAAGCAAAATGCAATACACAAGGTATGCATGTACATTAAATATATGCAGTTTTTTGTATATTGCCTCTACCTCTATATAGCTGTTTTAAAAACAAAAACTCCCACCAAAGCAGGAATAGAAAGGAGTTTCCTCTATCTGATAAAAGGCACCAAGAAAAAAAGAACATGCAACTAATGTTTTCCCTAATGGTTAAATGCTTAACACTTTCACCCTAAGACTGGGAGCAAGGCAAGGATATCTTCTCTCACTACTTTTCCTAAACATTATCCATAAGATCCTAACCATGCATTAAAGCAAGAAAAGATAGGGGAAAAGCATAAAGTTAGCAAGGTAGAAGTAAAATTATCTTTATTTGCAGTCAACAAGACTATATGCATAGAATGTAAAGGATCTATTAAACAACTAGTAGAACTAATAATTGAATGTAGCGAAGTCACAGGATATAAGATCAATATACAAAAATCAATTACATTTCTATATTTTGTTTTTTTTGTTTTATTTTGAATTTTAATTCCAGCATAGTTAACATACAGTGTTATATTAGTGTGTTTCTATATTTTTTCAACAAACATTTGGAAAACAGAGTCTTATTTATTCATGAGAGACACATAGAGAAAGGCAGAGACATAGGCAGAGGGAGAAGCAGGCTCCCTGCGGGGAGCCTGAGGTGGGACTCGATCCCAGGACCCGGGGATCATGCCTTGAGCCAAAGGCAGATGCTCAACGACTGAGACACACAGATGGCCCTGGAAAACAGAGTCTTAAAAATAACACTTTAAGTATATACTAAAAAGCACTGAAAGCAGGGATTCAAACAGATATTTGTACACTTATGTTCATAGCATTATTCACAATAACAAAAAGTAGAATCAACCCAAGAATCCATAGATAGACAAAAAAATAAAATATGGCATATACATATAGAATATTATCCAGCCTTTAAAAAGGAAAGAAATTCTGACACATGCTGCAACATGGGTGAACCTTGAAGACATTTTGCAGAGTGAAATAAGCCAGTCACAGAAGGGTGAATACTGTATGATTCCATTATATGGGGCACCTGGAGCAGTCACATTCATAGAGGCAGAAAGTAGACTGGTAGTTGCTGGGGGCTAAGGGAAGGAAAGAATAGAGGAGTTAGTATTTAACGGGTATAGAATCTCAGTTTGGGAAGATGAAAAGAGTTCTGGAGATGGATAGTAGTGATGGTTTATTTACATACACAAAATACTTAGGAATAAGTTTAACAAAAGACATGCAAATCCTATGCACCAAAAACCCACAAAGCATTGCTGAGAGAAATTGCAGATGACCTAAGGAAATGGAGAAAAAAAGAACTATGTTGGAGACTTACCCCAGCTGATTTCAAGATTCATTATAAAGGTACAGTAAACAAGACAGTGTGGTACCAAAGAGATAAATGGAACAGATTAGGGAGACCAGAAATAGACCATACGTTTAGAATCAATTGATTTTGGACAGAGTCTTTTTAATAAATGATGCTGGTACAACCAGATAAGTATATGGAGAAATATAATATGCAATGAATTATAAACCTTCATGAAAAAAATTGAAACTATAAAGTTCTAGGAGACCACAGATGGCCTGGGGTGAGTCCCAAGAATTTGTGTTTCAAACAAGTTTCCCAGGTGATGTGTATGTTGTTAGTCCAGGGGCCATATTATTTTTTAACAGCATAGTATGAGAAAAAAAAAACACAAATGCTAACATTTTTCACTCAGATCTTCCCCCTTGAATAATTAGAGGGTAAAATAGTAACTTCTTAGGAATAAATTGAAACTATTAATAATCTAGGATAAAGTAAACATGACAGAAGCTGTGAAGAAACATCTTTTTCAACCATGTTGAATTTAGGACTAGGAAACCATGGTTTTGTGAGAAGCCTAAATGGGATACAATACCTCAAGAGAAATTTACCACATAAATATGCCTCAACTCGAAGAAAAATAATCATGCATATAATATGTACCCTTGCTTTATGTGCCCATCATGAAGAAAAGATATTCCAATATAATTCAGCCTGGTGGTCCATTCTTGCTAGATTGTGCCTTGTGATGAAATATCACTGTCACCTCCCTGGATTAATAAAAGCCTTCTGTATGGAGGCTTTCCTATTATTCATCTGTGATTTGTTTGTCATTTCAATCACTCCCTGTGTCATGCTTCTTTTTGCTGTCTTCTTTTAAATTTTAGCTGTGCAGTATGCCGTTAGTGCATACTTTTTACAGCAGTAAACAAGCTTCAAACAAATAGGAATTTTAAAACTTTATAAAGGGAACCTTACAGGTGATGATCTCACAGAGAAGCACACCAAGTATAAGGATGAAGAGCATGAGCTATGGGGTCAGGCAGCCCAGAGGTTAAATAATGGCAGATGCCAGCTCTATAAGAACTCTAACATGTATGTGTGAAACTTTTTGGGAGAATGAAAGGAACACTGGCTCTTTCATCTTTTATAGTTCACCACATTTGTTTGATGGCCTCTGCCAGTACAGATGACTTATTGCTTCTACACAGGGTCATGAGATGCCTCTACCACACCAAGGGATGGGCTTGTCCCGGTAAATTCAGTTCCTCCAATAAAACCTGCATGTAAGTCAGCCACTCCCTAAAGGCTGTGTACCCTAGAGGCTAGGAACGCACTCTATGGAGGGAGACTCCTTGGGCTCAAACCCTGGCTTGGCCACTTGCTGAATGATGTTGGGTGAGTTCTTTCAATCTATTTGTGCCTCTATTTCCCCAAGTCTAAAAAGGGACAATAATCAAATTGCCTCACGGGAGCTTGATAGAAAGCAAAAGGATTAAATGCCTAAGACATCATAAATGCCCAACAAATACCAGTTGTTATTATACCTTCTTTTACAATATACACATACCATTCAGCTAGGTAAATGTTTCTTCCACCGCTTGGAGGTCTCAGTTTTCTTACATAAAATGAGCTCTTGCAAATATCAAATGGGACAATGTGTAGGAAGTGAACCCATTATGAGTAACTTCTATAACTTTAATAATATCTTAAGCCATATAAATGTGTATCTCTCCTTTGTATTTTTATATGAAGCATCTCCTCTGCCAGTATCAAGCATTTATCTCAGGAAGGAGGTGGATGGGTAGTATGGAGCAGTAAAGGCAGGAAAAAGAATTAGATTTATTGCAGAAACAAAAAGAAAAAGAGCTAATTTCACATCCTCGCAGCCCAAACAGAATGTTTTTGAATGCTCACAGAGAAAAAGAGACAGACAAAGAAGAGAAATCCTAGGTGCTATTTTATCTAAGAGACTGAATATTTCCCTAAAGGGGCCATGTGGTAGACTGTTTGCCAAACTGGCTGCTGTCATTCCCATTTTTGCTTCCATGCCCTTTGCAACGTGATTTGGCAGCTCATCCCATCAGGTGACTGTTCCAGCAGACTGAACAGCAAGTGCAAAGACCCTTAGGCAAGAAGGCATTTGACAGGGTTTCTTGAACCCACAGAGAAAGCCAGTGTGGCTGGAGTGCAAGGAGAAGCAAGTGGACAATCACATACATGTTTTGAGACTAGGAAATCTCTGATATCAGAAGGACGAAAACTTAAACCACGCCGTGGCCTGTTTATATATGAGTACAGGAGGACCTACATTAAAATATTAAAATACTTTCATTCCAGCTGTTAAATAACCACAGCACTGATCCCCCTGGGTTTCTCCATGGCCCTGGCAAATCAGGCTTCTCCTCAAGCACCATAAACCTTTCATGACCCTGTAATTTAAGAATCAGGGTACATAGAAGCATTTACTACTGATGTAGTGCCATGACTATAGATGTGCAACATTATCCCTATGCCAAAGGGAGAACATTTATTTATCTACATGTATATGAAGTTCAAAATAAGCATGAATTCATCCCATCAGTAAATACTTATTACCCATGGGCCAGGAGGTATTGGAAGTGTCAGAGATGAGCAAGAGTATACAAACAAGTTTCTACCCTCACAAAGCATACAGTTAAGCATTTAGGCAAATTGTTGCCTGCAGATTTTAGACAGTGGTTCTCAACCTAAACAGAATCATCTGAGAATTTTAAAAAGTACTGATGCATTGATCCCACCCCCAGCGAGGATGATTTCATTGCTCTGAGGTATGGCCAGGGCATTGGCGATTTCTAAAAGCTCCCCAGTTGATATGATATGCTGCCGCGGTTGAGAACCTCTCTCTAAAAAAGAGGTGATCCAATATGGAAAACAGAGAGTGGGATTTCTGCACATTAGTAAAATTATGGGTGTAAACCCAGAGAAATAAGTTTTCTCTGCATGTCAACAAATATAAATCAAGATGGAAACATGATTTCTTAAAAGGTACTTTTCAGAAATTTCTGGAAGCTGTCTTTGTAGAATGGCATTCTGCCAAAATGCTGGCTGGCAGTCTGACCCACTGCTGGGTAGGTCAGCTACTCATATTCTGACAGTACAGAGCAAAACTCTGGGCTTTTTGAAATAAAATTCCTTAGGAGAAGGACTTCTAACCATGAATACTCCTACTATCTTCCCTTCCCCGCACCATGACCTGTCTACCCTCGAACTACACATCCCACCCAAAGATAGTCATCAGCTTGAGGAATGGGCCTATGCCCAGAATTCCAGGCCACAGATGAGGATTCCAGCCCTGGGAGAATCCACAGCTTGGTGGATTGTTTTTCAAAATGATTTCCTACTTCTCTAATGACTTTCCAGTTGCTTCCCTAAGCTGTCCATCAAGTGACAATGTTTTGAATGAGACAGAATTGAAAACACCCCAAAAAGGTTTGACTCAATGGAGAGTCCAGAGGAGCTGAGGAAATATGTGCCAAAGGCTGGGCTGCAGCATAAGTATTTTCTAGAGTCACTGGGTCACAGCAAAGCACATTCTAGGGCAACAAGTGTGTGAGCTCAGCACTAACCCTTGATTATTCTATCCTAATGGAGGGGAATAATGATCTGGGTTTTCCGAAAGAGCAGCTGATTGTAATGAGCAGTTTGGTTTTGACTCTGGAAATCACTACTAGGTAAATAAAAAGGTATGCAGAATGTCTGAGCATATTTCATCTGGGCAGCATGGAATGTGGCCAAGAATGCTGGAGAGTAGGTGGCTTAGCATTTCAAAATTCACCAGAGAAACCCCACAGTATAGAAACATCTCATTAGAAATGACAGAGCCCTGAATTATGATTTAGAAAGCAAGAATTCTTGTCTGTGGTCTATCATAACCAGGTGTGCGACCCTGGGTGAGTAATTTCTCTGTACCTCAGTTTCTTCATTTTTAAAATGAGGGGACCAAACTTAAATGATCTCCAGTAAGATGGATGGATAAAATTAAATTTAATATCTGTGTGAGGCAGAAAGTGTTGAGATCTGAAGCCTGAAGATTGCTGGTAGGAAGTAGACAAATTTGTATTTGGAACCCAAGACACTCATAGAGGGTGAAGGTGGAAAGGCATCAAGACCCCCAAAACTTTGTCTAAGAAATTAAAATTAGTTAGAGTGGGCTGGGGATTGCCCTGAGCAAACCTCAGAATCAGGGAATGGCCACAAGACATCTCTGGTAAAATCACCACCAAGGAGAAAAGATAGGACCACCAGCCTAGCCTCTGCATAGACTTAGGAATTCAAAAGAAGGCTGTAAATCAGTGCACAGGAGGACTGGACCAAGCCCAGGAATCAGGTAGCAGATATGAGTCCTAGAGAAGTGGCTATGTGAGGGAACATAAGGAGGGACAGGGATAGCGGTCCAGACCAACTTTGCCTGGAACCCACTCCTGGTGGAATTTACTCCTGAGGTCTGGGGATCTTCTCTCTGGCCCCTGAAAGAAGAGTAGTGGCCCATGCAAAAGTCTACACTAGCAGTTCCTTGGGAGCCACCAGCCTCTTGTGGGGTAGCAGAATCCCCTGGCCTTAAGAGGACATCTCTACTGAGACGCCAGAAACAGAAATGGAAGTGACCATGATGGGATACCTGGGTGGTTCAGCAGTTGAGCGTCGGCCTTTGGTTCAGGGCATCATCCCGGAATTCCAGGATCAAGTCCCACATTGGGCTCCCTGTGAGGAGCCTGCTTTTCCCTCTGCCTATGACTCTGCCTTCTCTCTGTGTCTCTCATGAATAAATAAATAAGTAAAATATTTTTTAAAAAAAGGAAGCGACCATGATGACCCTGGCATATCAGGGGAAGGGGCTCTCAGGGAAGGATGTGGTATTTCCTGTTCACTGGACATGTGAAGGCTTACATGTTCAACTTTGGGAAGCCACCTGAGTGATTGGTGCCTTATCTGCATCCTAAACTATAAATTGGGCCATGCTGGTTACAGATCTGTAAGATCCCTAATGGTTCCAATATGTTGTAATTTTCGTGTGTGATTCAAAGCAAAACCTAAAAAATGACTTTAATTCAGAATTTAGCATACAACTAACTATATCATTAAGTTTGTAGACACTGGGACTCTTGCCTACAAAAAGGAAATGTGTAAACTAGGGGTCCATCTGTGACCACTAAATAGCCTAAAATTAACAAAAAAGGTGTATCACTGCTAACGATCCATGAATTCACTCCATATGCATTCATCAGAGATCATTAAAATGAAAGCTGGGAATGCAAAAATAATTATATATTTTGGATATCTAAAATTTTTTCCTTAGAGAGAGCATATTTGTATGCATATGTAAAATACAAGTGTGTTACTCTGAAATTACAACTGAAATACAAGCTTTTTTTAGGAAAGGTGATTGTTAATATTAACTTCCTGTTTAAAATGGCCGTAGGCAATAATCATCAGCATTATAAATGTGCATACTGTTTAATCAGTAATTTTACATATAAAAATTTATCCTGATGAAATTTTGCTCATTATACAAAACTAAATATATAAGAATGTTCATTGTCATAACATTGTTAATAAAGAAAAAATTGGAGAGGTCCCTAGGTGGCTGTCAGTTATGAGTCCAACTCTTGGTTTTGGCTCTGGTCATGATATCATGGGTTGCTCAAATCAGGCTCCACACTCAGCAAGGAGTCTGCTTGAGATTCTCTCCCTCTTCCCCCCACCCCCACTCCTGCTCTCTCACTCTCTCAAATAAATGATCTTTAAAAAAGAAAAAATGGAAAAAATTGAAATATTCATTAATAAGGGATGAGTTAAATAAATTGTCAGCCTTCCATATGCTGGAATATTCTGAATTCACTAAAACTAGTAAAATACATCTTTTTTAAATTTAAATTTTACTGGGACACCTAAGTGGCTCAGTGGTTGAGCATCTGTCTTTGGCTCAGGGCATGATCCCAGGTCCGGGGATCGAGTCCCTCATTGGGCTCCCTGCCAGGAGCCTGCTTCTTCCTCTGCCTGTGTCTCTGCCTCTCTCTCTCTCTCTGTGTCTCTCATGGATAAATAAAATCTTTTTTAAAAATTTAAATTTTACTTAGCTAACATACAGTACAATATTGGCTTCTGGAATAGAATTCAGTGGCTCATCACTTGCATACAACATCCAGTGCTCATCATAATAAGTGCCCCCTTTAATACCCATCACATACATAGCCCGTCTGCCACCTATATCCCTCCATCAACCCTCAGTTTGTTCTCTATTTTTAAGAGTCTCTTATGGCTTGTTTTGCTCTCTTCCTTTTTCTTTTCCCCCTTCCCATTTCCTCATCTGTTTTCTTTCTTAAATTCCACATAGGAGTGAGATCAAATCGTATTTGTCTTTATCTAACTGACTTATTTCTCTTGGCATAATATACTCTAGCTCTATCCACGTCATTGCAAATGGCAAGATTTCATTCTTCTTGATGGCTGTGCAATATTCCATTGTATACCTATACCACATTTTCTTTATCCATTCATCTGTCAATGGACATTTGGGCTCTCTCTATAGTTTGGCTACTGTTGATAATGCTGCTATAAACATTATATCCCTTTAAATCTGTATTTTTGTATCCTTTGGATAAATATCTGTAGGGAAATTGCTAGATCATAGAGTAGTTCTATTTTTAATTTTTTAGGAAACTCCATACTGTTCTCCAGAGTGCTTGCACTAGTTTGCATTCCCACCAACAGTGCAAGAGGGTTCCCTTTCTCCACATCGTTGCCAGTACCGATTGTTTCTTGTGTTGTTAACTTTAGCCATTCTCACAGGTGTGAGGTGGTATCTCATTGTGGTTTTGATTTTGAAATACATCTTTATAGCAGAGGAATAATTGTATATTAACTGACATGGCTGTCATTCGTAGTTGTTTGTTTGTTTACCCCATGTTCATCCCTGTTTTAAAATCAAATTTATATTGAGGCTGAGAGATTCACTGTATCAGAAAGGTATGGTTAAAAAGAGCACTGATCACATAAGGCTATAATTCTTAGTACTTAGCACCAAAGACAAGAGACTCAGAGAAAGGTATTCTCACAATCCACCAGGCATGGTTTTGAGAATGAAAGGGGATGCTATAAATAATGACATGGAAATAACCTGGATTATTCTGAAGAAACAAGGACACTCTCCTTACAGACTTTCCTCTCAGGCTACTTCATTTTATTGTAAACCAAAGAAAAATGTCATATTTTAGCAGATAAGGTCCTTTAGAGCTTAAACAAAGGGAGATGGAAATTACTATCATTTACAAATATCTTCTCTCATTACATAGGCTGCCTTTTTGTGTTGTTGATTGCTTTCTTTGCTGTGCCGCAAAGTTTGATGTAGTCCCCAGAGTTTAGCTTTTAGTTTGATGTAGTCCCAATAGTTTATTTTTGCTTTTGTTTCCCTTGCTTGTCTAGCTAGACAAATGTTGCTAAGGCTGATGTCAGAGACATTACTACTTGTATCTAGGATTTTTACAGTTTAGGGTCTCACATTTAGTTTTTCAATCCATGTTGACTTTATTTTTGTATATTGTGAAAGAAAGTGGTCCAGTCAGTTTCATTCTTTGGCATGTAGCTGTCCAGTTTTCCCAACATCATTTATTGAAGAGATTATCTTTTCTCCATTGTATATTCTTGCCTCTTTTTTCATAGATTAATGGCCACATAATCATGAGTTTATCTCTGGGCTCTCAATTCTATTCCATTAAGCTATGTGTATATTTCTGTGCCAGTACCATACTGTTTTGATTACTACAGCTTCATAGTATATCCTGAAATCTGGAATTGTGATATTCCAGATTTATTTTTCTTTCTCAAGTTTGCTTTGGCTATTTAGGGACCTTTGTGGTTCCATACATATTCTAGCATTATTTGTTCTAGTTCGGTGAAAAATCCTATTGCTATTCTGATAGGGATTACATTGAATTTGTAGATTGCTTTGGGTAAGATGGATACTTTAACTATATTAACTCTTCCAATCGATGACCATAGAATATCTTTCCATCTGTATGTGTCATCTTCAATTTCTTTCATCAGTGTTTTATAGTTTTCAGAGTACAGATCTTTCACCTCTTACCTAGGTTAAATTTATTCCTAGGTATTTTATTCTATTCAGTGCAATTGTAGATGGAATTGTTTTTCTTAATTTGTCTTAATAACTTTGTTATTAATGTGTAGAAATGCTACCAGTGGAAAATAATAAAGCAAGCAGGGTAATGAACAAGATAGCTGGAGACTGATTAAGCTTTGAAGAAAGCTGAAAAACTGGGAATTTAGAAATGATCAGGGTGGAGAGGTAGATAGCCAGGAAGACTTGCTTAAAAAGACATTTGGGTAGAGACCTTAATGTCCAAACGGGGGTTGGGACATGCCAAGATGTGGGGAAAGAGTTCTCTAGACATGTAGCCAACAAGGCCTCTGTTGTGTTGAAGGAACGGACCTTGTGAAAAAGGCAACCCGCTGGAGATTTAAACTGACTCACAGTTTAAGGAAATAAATAAGATAGAAGGAAACTATAGAACCAAAGACAACTGAGGGAGGGAGAAGGATGATGTGTCTGAGAAAGAAAATCAGTAAATGCAGGAAAAGGAAGGCACAAGCATCAGGAAAAACAATCTTTTCAGCTGCTTCAGACTAGAAGTGGTATATTGACAGTGCCTGGACTAGCTTACTTGAAGGTCAAAGGAGTCTTCCTAAAACTTCAGGGGGATCAGAAGGGCATAGCAAGAAGAACTGAAATTGAAGATGTGTAGCCTAGCCAAGGAAAGGCTAATGTAGAATTTAGTTTTAAACATATTCATTATTATTACAATTTAACTTAGCCTAAATCACTGGGAATTGAGCTGACTTGCAACTGTAAACAGAAGAGGTAATTGGAATTGTTGAATATTTCCTATGTTGGGAAATGCTCTGCAGTGATGAATATTTTGCAATTCCATCTTTTCTGGATGCTGTAATGTGTTTCATTGATTATGTGTCTGTTTGCCAATAACACACTGTCTTGATTTGTAAAGACTATAAATGCTTTGCTTTTAGAGTAAGTCTTAATATCAGGCAGTCAGTCCTCCAACTTTGTTCTTTTCCAAATTGCTTTGCCTATCCTACAATTCCATATTTTAAAAGCTTATTTTAATATTTTGTGGAAATTTTTCATATTTTTTGAATATAGCTGATTTACTTTTTTCTGGATAAAGAGAAAAATAAAAGAAAGAGAGGGATGTCAGTAAGGGATATTTTAGGCTGCAAGTGACAGAATTCTTCATTTCAGTACCATAGACAAAGAGGGGTTCATTTTTCCCCACATAAAAGAAAGTCTGAAGACAGGTGTTTGCTTGCATTGGTTCAGTGGCTCAACAATGCCAGAGCCAACATCTCCGTGGGTCTCTTGACCTCTCCCTCATGGCCACAAATGGTAGCTGCAGCTGCTGCCATCTTGTTCATTCGGGATAGAAAAGAAGGGAAAGTAGGGGGTAACTTCTGTCTCTGGATCCAGAATTGGGTCAGATGGCCTCTTTGGCTGCAAGGGAGTTGGGGAATGGCATATTTTTTCTTCAGCCCATATAATAGACATAGGCCAGAAAGAAAGGGACTGATAGGAGAGTTGGCAAGGGCAGCCTGTAGTGTTTGCCACAAATGTTGATGAGAGGTTTCAAAAAAAAAGGAAAAAATTTTCATTGAATTTTGCTCTCTTCAAAAATATCATTAAAAGAGCCAGTGATAAACAGTCCATGTCACAGGATGCCCGGGGTAGCACAGTTGGTTAGGCATGCAATTCTGATTTCGGCTGAGGTCATGGTTTCAGGGTTCTGGGGTTGAGCCCTGTGTCAGGCTCTGGGTTTGGTGCAGAATCTGCTTGGGATTCTTCCTCTCCCTTTGCTGCCTGCTCCCCCTCCATTCATGTTCTCTCTCTAAAATTTTAAAAAAAAATTTTTTTTAAACAATCCATCTCAAGCCACATCACGTTCCTTATCAGTGTTGGATGGGAACCTCAGGACCTCCTGGTTCTGCCTCTCCCTGCCATGAGAGTTAGTTCTCCCCCAGCATTTAATAGCACTCACACAGTCGTTGACTTAGATCAGCTAGAAAAACAAACCTAGACTGTTGCTAAGGGACAAGAGTTACATTATAACCAGCCTACAGCATAGCTCTCTTCAGTAAACCTTTAAGGAAAAAAATGTTGGAATTCAATGCAAGTCCATGAATTGCCCATTTCAGTCTCTGAATAGGGAAAACCGGGCATTTCTTCCTTTCTCTCATTCAATAAACATTTATAGGGTTCCTATGTGCCAGGCACCGGGTGTTTTTATCCCTCTTCTCTTTATTATTGTACCCTGTGCTGTTTTCTTGGAATATTTTTCTATCTAAGTGTATATGGCAATATGTATGTATGTGTATAAAAGTTTAAGACAATGTCAAACTTGCAGAGCCCAGGGCACCATCGCTATAACTCTCTCTGGTCTCCCTGTGGAAGCCACAAGACCACCACTCATACTCCTTTGATAAGCCTTGGAAGGTGTGGAAGAATCAGGATGCAAGAGATTATCTGTGAGGAATGCTGATTCTTGCAACACTCATGTACTTATTCATGCATTTATTTATTTATTTATTCAGTAAATATTTCTTGAGTCCCTTTGCTGGATTCTGGAGATATTGTGGTATATATATAGACACAGTCTCTACCCTCACTCAGCTTGTATTTGTTGTAGGATAATGTTTTTGAAATAGTAACCAATGTTATTTTCTCACAGTACTTACTTTTTTCTCTCCCTGCTCCCACTCAGGTAGCTAGACTATGCTCCTTGCCTCAGGGGAGAGAAAATAAGCAGAAGATGGAGAAAAAAGGAGAGACTTCCTGTAGTTATAGGAATATAAGTGTCACTAGAGCAAATGTTAGCATGAACTTCACCCCACACAGATACCCTAATATGATACAAAAAATTCCTTGGAGCTGAAAGGGAGAAGAAAGATGGTAGGCAAGGGAATTGCCATACAGGTCAGTGAGGATCGGAGAGAGAATCAGACCTGAAGGGGCCATGAATGAAAACAAACTGTGTTGGCCAAAAGCCACATTGAAGAGAATTTGTGGACACCCTTGAATCAGATGGTATCCAAGGGTGCATTTGCCAACACCACCTATCACCCACTAGGGCCCATATCAGCCATTCTTTCTCCAGCTACCCAAACTTCATGCTTGCCTTTTCTTCCTGGGTATATAGTTAGGCTCTACTTCCCAGCCTCCCTTGCAGTTATATGAAATCATATCGCAAACCTATGAGTTCTAGCCAATGGAATGTGGGAGGAAGTGATATTCACCACTTCCTATCCTGTTCATAAATACTTCCAATGCAATCCTCTATGTTCCCTCTTTCCTGTTGTGTCAAATATAAATGATGGGCTCCAAGGCCCTAGGGCATGGCAGAGCCAAAAGATGGAAAGGGCCTGTGTCCTGGGTCCCTGCTTGGAAGAGAGCACATAAAATAATCACTCTGACTGGGTTCTCGTGTGAGAAGAAGTTAATTTTTACTTATTTATTGCATTAAGCCATAAAAATATTGCAGTTTGTTACAGAAGGTTTTGCCAACTCTGAAAATATTTCAAGCAACTCTCCAGCTCAAGCAACACTCATCTCCCTGGACTTGGTTCACTCCTTAGCCAGCTTACCCCATGAGGACAGGCACTCCATTGCAAAATACCAGGACACAGCACCCACCCCCAAAGGGAGGGTGAGGCCCTTACAATTTGCCATAGCAGTATGACAGTATAGGAGGGAAAGGTCTTACTCTTGTATTTGTCAGGATAACCAGAACCTGCTTAGAATTTTTCCTGGGCTAGGAAACTGCTTAAACACACAAACATCACACAGCATAGAAGGGGAGAAAAATACTGGACAAGTCAATGTAGAGTTATGTGTAGAATTACAAACTGCGCTAAGCTCTGTGGAAAAAAAATACAAGTAGTCTGGCAAAAATAACAGATGGGGATAGAACTCATATTAAGCAATGCGAATGAGTAAAGACTCTGAGGAAGGAACAGCTGAATTGAAACCTATCAGGAAAACCAGAATCAAGCAGATTAAGAGTTGGGGGAATAGCATTCAGGCAAAAGAAAAAGAATGTGCAAAGGCACTGAGAAAGGAAGGAGGTTGGCTCATTGAGGATCTGAAAAATGTCAGTTTAGCTGTGATGTAGAAAGAGAGGAGGAGAGGGTATGAGATGATGGGGATAGAGAAATAAGCAGAGGCAAATTCAAAAAAGGCCATGTAGGGCTGGTCCTTGATTTTATATTTTATTACAAGAACCTAGGAAGGTATTGAAGAATTTTAAGCAGGGATCATGATCAGGATTACATTTTTAAAATATCTAACTGGCCAAGATGGAGATTGGTTGGAAGGGAGGGAAAAGTGAAAGGAGAAAGCCCACGTAGGAGGCTATTTCAGAAATTCAGGCAAGAGATAATGGTGTGTTTAAATAGAAGAGTAGCAGCATGTGTATGGAGAAAAATGGATGGGTTTAAGATATGCCTGGGAAGTTGAATGGAATAGTAACTGTTGAATTCAAAAACTTTAAACTCTAGTGAGAGACAGGAGCAGGTGGTAAGTTGTATGAAACTCAGTTCTGGTCTAGGCCTTCTAAGAGCTAAAAGGATAAGACAACAGTAACATCAGGCTCCCCAATGTCTGAAATATGATTTGAGCAGGATGGTTGGGAGGAGATGAGAGGTTGCATGGAAAACTGAGCTTAGAGTCAAAGAGCTGTACCCCAGTTGGGTATGTGATTGGGTGCTCACTCAAATGTGTTGTCATGCCAAAAAAAGACAGAGTCTGGTTAATTAAGTAACTTTGAAATCTACAAATAAAGACTCTGCCCAGATATGATCTAAGCATGATGGGCAAGGATAATTCTATCCTTTGCCCATTCTTCAAAAGCTATTGATAATAATGAGAAGAACAGCTAATATTATGGAGCTCTTTGTGCCAGGCCTGTGCTAACAAATGTGTGTGCATATTCTCATTTAGGCTCACTAGAGCTCTGTGAGATAGGCACTATTTTTACTCCTATTTACTAACACTAAGGCTTAAAGATTAGTACCTTGTCCAAGTCCTTATCTCTAGTAACTAGAGTAGGGTATATTCAAACCCAGCTCCAACTCTAGAGTCCTAGGACTCTGTAATGTGTTGAGAAGGATTCTGAAGATGCGTTTGGGTTCAGTGGAGGCAAAGTTAGATGGGTGCAATCTGGTCAGTCACGTTTAAGTATGTGCCTTATAACCATGCAGCTTTATTCTAAATGATAAATCACTATGGATTACATAACAAAAGAAAACTGTCATTACACTTTACTATTTTATGGGATATAATGTTCATTTTCTAATGGCTAGTTATAGTTTTCAAGGCAACTAACTAGAAAGAATATTTGAAGAATCTTGTACATGAGGGTCTCTAGATACCTTAACACAAGAAATCTAAATACGTTATGAAAAGATTTAAAAACCTGCTTTGAGAGCCTCTTTTCTTCAGAACTCAAGTGGGGAGTCACATCAGGCTAGAAAATGGTTCTAGGGCAGAGTCAAGCTTTGAGCTGTCGGGGGAAAGGCTAAGCTAAAACAAAACTGCATTATGTCTGTGAATCCAGTATTAACTGGTATAAACCAACACTGTTTCCCCTAAAAGCTCTCTTGAGAAAGAACATTTTCAACTACTAATGTGGCTTTCTTCTCACCTCTTTCCTGCCCCCAGTGGGGCAAAAATGTTTATTCTTCTTACATAATTTTGCTCTTCTTTATGTTACCAAATGCCTTGTGATAGTATTACAATGGACAGATCTCTTATTGAGAAGTTGCCAAAACCAAAGGATAATTAACTTAGTCTTCCAGACATATAAAAAACAAACAAACAAACAAACAAACAAACAAAAAAACCACACACACACACAGAGTGGACCATGCACAATTCATTGGGAATAGTGTGCAACTGCTTATATCTCAGTGAAATTTGTTGTGGCTGTAAAAAATCCTACATCTCAAAGAATGCTTTGTGCAGTAGAATCTTTTGCTGAAAGGAGATGGTTCCTTAACTTTTAGGGAACAGAAGTGGGGCAGCACTACATAGGGAATCAATAAGCATTTATTAAATGTCTACTTGGTTAGGCACATTGCTAAACTCTGAAGATATAAAGAAGAATAATGAAATCTAAGATAATTGACAACCTAATAAAGAGAGGAGAAAGAACTGATATAGCAACTGAGACTGAGCAAAAGGAGATTTATACACACACACACACACACACACACTCATAGTAGTTCTCAGAGTTGTAGTCCCTAGGCCAACAGCTTTCAACAGCATTAGAAAGGCCCTACATGAAGCCTACTGAATCTCAAACTCTGAAGGTGGAGCCTAGCAATCACCTCCCAGTGCATAATGTCTGGAAACTACTGGTTTAGCAAAAGAGATGACAATAAAGTATAATTGCTTGGGTAATCGTGGCATTGGTTACTGGTATCCAACCAAGAAATAATAAACTTGGGCTCTGGGGCCTTTCAGGCTGTTGTAATCTAGCACTATGAGGCAGGTTTGAGGTTTCATTGTGCCAACATCAAAGGTCATTATGTTGCCCTCTAGCGTCAATTCTTGCTACATTTCTGTGTTCGTTTCCTATTGCTGCCATGACAGATTGCCACAAATTTGGTGGCTTAAAACAACATACATTTATTATCTTTCTGTTCTAGAGGTCCAAAGTCCAAATTCAGTGAAGTCAAAGTGTTGGCAGATCTGGTTCCTTCTGGAAGCTCTAGTGAAGAATCCATTCCTTTCCCTTTTCCAGTTTCAACACACCACTTGTATTCCTTGTCTTATGGCCCTGCATCATCTTGACTACTGCATCCCTCATCATATCTCTTCTGATTCTGTCTGTCTCTCCTACCTCCTTCTTATAAGGACACTTGTGATTATATTGGGTCAGTCGGATAATGCAGGACAATCTCCTCATCTCAAAATCTCTTTTGCCATGTAAAGTAGCATACTCACAGGTTTTTGGGATTAGGACATGGACATCTTTGAGGGGCCATTATCAACCTCCCACAACTTCCCCTTCAGAGTCCTGGAGAAAATAGGGGGGAGAAAGGAAAGAGATGTTGAATGACAGAGTTTTTATGAGGATAAGATTTATAAATGGATTCGGGTGTTATTTTAATCTGTTCCACAGTCATTATTCTATATAAAAGTCCAATCAGGTATCCATGGCTTGGAGTGCTCCAAAAGAAGAGCATCAACGAGGTTGGTGCCCCCCTGAGCAAGCCTGTTTATCCCTATGTTCATCTGTCTTCCGGACATCTCCATTTGATTAGGCCCAGAACTGAACTCTTCATTCCTGCCCCCTGCCCTGCTGCCCCATCCCAACCTGGGTTTCCTCCTCAAGACCCTATTTCAGATAAATGCACATAACCTATTCACATAATCCAGAAATCTACATAATACCTTAGGCTTTGTCTTCCAGTGCTGCAACCTCCTCACCATTCACATCTAATCAGCCACTCACCTCTGTCAATCCTACCACAGAAATAACTTTCTTTTCTAACTAGGGGCTCACATTTTTCATCTAGATTTTGCAAAGGCCTCTTAACTGGTTTCCTGGCTTTAAGATAACCACCTTTATCACCACTACCATGAGAGTATTTCCAAAACAAATCTGTCACCCATTTTCCTCTGCTGTTTATAACTCCCTAAAGACATTTTAGAATAAAGACTAACTCCTTAACAAGGTGTATAAGGCTCTTTATGTTGCACCCTTAGGGGTCTCCTGGGTGGCTCAGTGGTTGAATGTCTGCCTTCAACTCAGGTTGTGATCCCGGGCTCCTGGGATCAGGATCAAGTCTTGCATCAGGCTCCTTGCAGATGTCTCTCTCTGCCTATGTCTCTCATGAATAAATAAATAAAATCTTTTTTTAAAAAATGATGCACCCTCAGCTTACTTGTTCAGCTTATGTTTGCCATTTATTCATATGATAAAGCAAGTTATTTACAGATCCCAGATTGTACCTTGATCCCTCATACCTCTTACCTTTTAACCAGGCTCTTCTCTTTGCTGGAACATCCTCATTGGATTCCATAACTGCCTGGAGTGAGTACTCTTTAAGTATTCCTCTAGATATACTGCCCTGGCCTCTTTCTCCTCTCTTACCATCCACTGCTCATTTTTGGAAGTACTTATTATCCTGAACTTTTAAAAAGATTTTATTTATTTATTCATGAGAGACACACACACAGAGAGGCAGGGAGAGAAGCAGGCTCCATGCAGGGAGCCCGATGCGGGACTTGATCCTGGGACCCCAGGATCACGCCCTGAGCCAACGGCAGACACCCAACTGCTGAGCCCACCCATGCATCCCAATTATCCTCAATTATAATTAATGATCTGTGGTCTCAGACCACAAGACCATGAGCTCCTTAAATACAAGGATTGAATTTTACTTATGTCTATATTCTCAGAGCCTAGCACAGTGCAGAGCACACAGTAATTGTTCAACATATTTCCCAGTTGAATTGAGATATTACAAATCTTCAGGAAATGCTAGTTAAGAAAACAAAGAAGGAGTGGGAATAAGGAGGAGAATTAGGTTATAGTCATAGGTGCCTAGTAACTTGAACAGGCCAGGAAGTTTTAGGGGAGAGTAGAAGGAAAGGGTTTTCAGTAATGTCAATTACTCCTGAGGACTAAAGTCAGAAAATAAGTCTTTGGATTAGGCACACAAGAAGCCACCAATGCTGTTAAAGAGAGCAGTTTCAAGTGGAGTGTAGAAGATGCAGAAAAGGTAAGAAGATGAAAAAGGGCCCAATCAACCAGTGTTTCTCATACTTTATTGCACCAAAACACCCTTGTCAGAAGAAAAGGAAATGATACAGATCACTTGAGGCCACACATAAGGGAAGATGGCCCCTCTCAAAGACAAAAAACTAACTTATGTCATACCTTCATTCTAAGGGTCCTCACAAAAGGAAACTTCTAAGAGCAGCAAATTCAAAGTCTTCTGGTTGTGAATACAGGATGGATTGATGCTCTTCCAAACCCAAAACTGTGACATAATTTTAAAATGTGGTTATTAAGCACCTGCTTGTTCATCACTGTGAATTTAAGGACATTTACAGAGGTCATATCTTAGCATATGGTCTGCTTCTTCTTCATTGAAGTTGTTGGCAGCAAAGCTGCTCACAGCTTGGTGTGCTGTGCTATCACCAGCATGAGAATTTAAGGAATGGCATGCTGTGCCAGCCAGTCCATCTGAGATTTCTGGCAGAGAGAGGCCCTAAGGAGAACTTGGTTGGAAGGCAGAGTTTTTCTTTAAAACTTAAAAATCACAAGTTAAGGATGTACTCAAACACACAAAATTTCCCTATTCTAAGTCTATCATGAATGAATAACCTAAACCACCTTCTGCTAATTTATATTTTCAGTTTTACGCCTTCTTGCAGTAGTCAACCTTAGTTGACTTTCTTTGTAAAATAGAACAACTCTTCTTTTTATTAACTTTAATTCTTCTGGTTTCAATCTTCAAAGAAGCCCCCAGTTCTTAAAGGCAAGGTTTGATAAGCAAGACCAGTGCAGACTATTATTAATTGATTTTATGAACTTAAGGACAATATCTCCATGGCCTTTTGTTTTCTATGAGAAAAAAGTTTTAGTTTTCTCCTATAACCAAATCCATTTGGAGAAAAGAATTAGACTTGAATAAAGATTATCTGGACATGAGTTCCAGTTGTGCCACTTGCTTCAGTGAATTAATCTCTGGATCAGTTTCTTAATCTATAAATGAGGATACAAACAAATACCTCACATAATAATTATAAGGATTAAATGAGATAATACATTTAATTAAGTCAGGGTATAGACTAAGTTTCTATAATAAAGAGAACCTAAAATATAGGGGCTCAAATAAGAACTTCTTATTTAGGAAAAAACTTAGTTAGGAAAAAACTTTTCCTTATGTTATATTCCAGCAGTAGTGGTTCATAGGTACTCTTACATTCTCAAAATATAGATTCCATATTTGGATAGGTCATTTCCCAGCCAGCTGTGTAAAGGATAGATATTGGTGGCAAAGAACTTTCATTTAAGGATGCTTTCTTTTAAGCTGTGACCAAGAAACCACATACATCACTATTGTTTATGTACCATCCATCAGAATGCAGTCATGTGGCCACATATAACAGCAATGAAGGCTGGGAAATGTATTTCTATCTGGATGGACATATGCCCAGTTAAAATTGTTAGCATATGTCCATCTTGCTTACTATTAAAAGGAAGAATGATAGAATGAATTCTGTAGGATAATGAACAATTTATATCAGCTACACTCTTACCATCATATAGATTTCTATCATGGTAAAAAAAAAATCAGGACACCTGGGTGGCTCAGCAGCTGACTGTCTGCTTGAGGCTCAGGGCATGATCCCAGGGTCCTGGGATCAAGTCTCGCATTGGGCTCCCAGTGGGGAGCCTGCTTCTTTTTCTGCCTCTCCTTGTGTCTCTCATGAATAAATAATAAAATCTTTAAAAAAAAATCACATGGCATTTTATTTCAGATCCTCCTTTCCACTAGTAAAGAATCTTATACAGCCAGTACCTCCAAGGACTAAAGGATGAGGTTTGGGGGGTTGTTTTTATTTGTTTGTTTGTTTTAAGGCAGAGGATTATGTCCACATCTTCCAAGCCTAACACAGAGGTATTCTTAATAAATGTTTATCAAAGTGAATAATCAATCACTCCAGCTGCTCTTATCTGGGTTAAACCCCTCTAGTAATATGTAGAACGCAGACTTTCCATTTTCAATGAGTAGTACTATATCATATATATACACTGTTGGCTTTACATATATATGATCCAATTGGTTACATGGTGAAGCACTTTAGTATATTCTTGATGTTTGATATTTTTGAGGAGAAAGGAGTAAAAATCTTTAAAAAGAAACCTGACTCTCAAAGCATGATAGTGTTCTCTCAAGTTGACTATTTAAATAAAAAATGAGGGCAGCCTGGGTGGCTCAGCAGTTTAGCACTGCCTTCGGCCCAGGGCCTGATCCTGAAGACCTGGGAACAAGGCCCACGTGGGGCTCCCTGCGTGGAGCCTGCTTCTCCCTCTGCCTATGTCTCTGCTCTCTCTCTCTCTCTCCCTCCCTCTCTGTGTCTCTCATGAATAAATAAATAAAATCTTTTATAAATAAATAAATAAATAAATAAATAAATAAATAAATAATGAGAGGGAGCTTGGGAAGATGGCAGAGTAGGAGGATCCTAAGCTTCCCCATCCCACATTTACAACTAGATATCACTCACATCAGTGTAAATAAACTGGAGAGGGATCCAAAGCCTGGCAGAACAAACTCCACAACTAAATGTAGAGAAGAAGCCACTGAGAAGAAGAAGCCATCTGAGAAGTTAGGAAGGGCAGAAACAGTGGTTGGGAGCTCCTCATAAGAGAGAGGGAGCTATGGGCATAGAGAGGGGAAAGCACCAGGGAGCCCACACTGGGAAGACGAATCCCCATAATGTCTGTCTTAAAAACCAGAAGGGCTGAATTCTGTGAGTTTTTTTTTTTAATTAATTAATTTATTTGACAGAGAGAGCACAAGAAGGGGAAGCAGCAGGCAGAAGGAGAGGGAGAAGCAGACTCCTTGCTCAGCAAGGAGCCTGATGTGGGGTTTGATCCCAGGATGCTGGGATCATGATCTAAGCCAAACGGAGATGCTTAACCAACTGAGCCACCTAGGTGCTCCTGAATTCTTTGAGTTTGTATAAGCAGCAGGTCTTGGAGCCTGGAGTTTTAAAGTCAGCTGACTCAGCACTAGCAAGCTAGAGGATGAGTGATAGCCAGATCCCTGCCCTTAAAATGACAACAGCCCAAGAGAGACAAAATAGAAGTGACAGTTTGCACAATGCCTGAGGCAAAGGGGAGGGAGATTTGTTTACATGGACTTATGAGCATGTTGGAGGACTTCTCTAGAAACAAAGAAGCTGGCAGGTGCTATTCTCCTCCCCTGTTCCCCAGCATAAACACAGGTCTATCTGTGGGAGGTGGCACTGCACAGACACTTGCTACTAGCAGTGTACCCCAGCCAGGAGTTCTGAGGACTCATCCACTCCAAGCCTGCTGACCTTGGCTCTGGGCACAGAATAAATTTTCTTGAACCAGTGTGTAGCCCTGCTCAGCACGACAGACACTGTTGCTGCATACCTTGCCCCCAGGGGCCACCATGCTTCAGGGGCAAGGACTCGAATCTAGGACTAGTAGCTTAGTGGAAATTTTGCTAACACCACTGCCCCACCTCTGAGACCTCCTGCAATCATGCCCTTTGAGAGCTAGCCTGCATGGGTGTCAACACCACAGAAAGAAAGCACAGCCTAAACAGACAGTGATGATGTCTGGACTGAAAGAAAAAACAATACAGACACAACAGCAGGATGTAAACAATACACATAGGAGACTCCCCTGAAGTCCCAGGTTCTGGTGAACAGTAGACATGGCACTGCAGGGCACTATAGGACTTCTTCATAAAGCCACTACTTTCAAGAGCAGATGATGTAGCTGACTTTCCTGACACAGAGAAACAGACACAGAGAGGTAGACAAAATGAGGAGATAAGTATGTTACAAATGAAAGAACTGAACAAAATCACAGTACGAGATCTAAGAGAAACAGAAAAAGTAATGGGCCTGATAGAGAATTTAAAGTATCATAGCAATCAAGCTGAACAATGAGAGACCAACAAATACTGCATAATGAGAATAGACTTAAGAGAACTCAGTGACTCCATCAAGCATAATAATGTTCATATTATAGGGATTGAGAAAAGGAGGCAAAAAATGTATTACATTTTTATCTCCAAATGTATTTGGAGAAATAAGAACTAAAAACTTCCTGAATCTGGGGAGGGAAACACAGATCATGATTCAAGAGGCACAGAGATCCCCTCAACAAATTCAACATAGGGAGGTCCACACCAAGACAAACAGTAATTAAAATGGCAAAAAATAATAATAAAGAAAGAATGTGAAAGGTTGCAAGAGAAAAGAAGACAGATACAAAGGAAACCCTATAAGTCAATCAGCTGATTTTTCAGCAGAAACTTTGCAGGCTGGAAGAAAGTGGCACTATATATTCAAAGTGCTAAAAGGGAAAATTGCCGCCAAGAATACGCTATCCAGCAAAGCTATCATTCAGAGTAGAAGAGATAAAGTACTTCCCAGACAAATAAAAGTTAAAAGAATTCATGACCGGTACACCAGCCCTAGAAGAAGTGTTAAAGAGGGAATTTGTGGGTGGAAAACAGTAACTATAAGTAAGAGTAAAAAAAAAAAAAGAAAAGAAAAGAAAAGAAAAAAAAGGAAGCACAAAAAAAATCTGAAAAAATCAGTCGAGAGGCACAAAATAAAAGGATATAAAATATGATACCAAATATCTGACATGTGGAGGGGAGAGGAGTAAAGAATGAGTTCAAAATTAAGTGACCATCAGCTCAGTATATACTGCTATATGAAAAAGGTGTTATATATGAGCCAAATGGTAACCACAAATCAGAAAACAGTAATAAATATGAAAAAATAAAGCATAAGGAATCCGAGTATGTCACTAAAGAAAACCAGCAAACCATGAAAGAGAGCAAGAGAAGAAAGGATCAGAGAAAAACTGCAAAAACAACCATAAAACAAGTAACTTAATAGCAATAAATACATATATATCAATAATTATTTTGAATGTAAATGGACTAAATGCTCCAATCAAAATACACATAGTGTCAAAAAGGATTAAAAAACAAGACCCATCTCTATGCTGCCTATAAAAGACTCATTTCATTTTTTTGTTTATTTTTTAATTTGAGTTTGATTTGCCAACATATAGTATAACACCCATTGCTCATCCTGTCAAGTGCCTCCCTCAGTGCCCGTCACCCAGTCACCCCATCCTCCTACTCACCTCCCCTTCCAGTACCCCTTGTTCATTTCCCAGAGATAGAAGTCTCTCATGTTCTGTCACCCTCTCTGATATTTACCACTCATTTTCTCTCCTTTCCCCTTTAATCCCTTTCATTATTTTTTATATTCCCCGAATGAATGAAACCATATAATGTTTGTCCTTCTCCAATTGACTTATTTCACTCAGCATAATACTCTACAGTTCTATCCACTGTTGAAGCAAATGGTGGGTATTTCAGACCTAAAGACACCTGCAGATTGAAAGTGAGGGGATGGGAAGACATTTATCATGCAAATAGATACCAAAAGAAAGCCAGAAGGATACCTGGATGACTCAATCAGTTAAGTATCAAACTCTTGGTTTCAACTCAGGTCATGATCTCATGTTCTGAGATCAAGCCCCTAGTCAGACTCCATGGTCAGTGGAGGCGCTGCTTGGGATTCCCACCCTCTGCAACCCCCACCCGAACACTCTCTCATGTGCATGAGTGCACTCCATCTCTCTAAAGTAAATAAATAAATCTAAAAAAGAAAGAAAGAAAGCCAGAGTAGCAACACTTACATTGGACAAAATAGACTTTAAAACAAAGTCTGAGGTACCTGAGTGATAGTTAAGTGTCTGCCTTTGGCTCAGGTCATGATCCTGGTATCCTGAGATTAGGCCTGTGTCTTGCTCTCTGCTCAGTGGGGACTCTGCTTCTCCCTCTGTCCCTCGCCCCACTTGTGCTCTCTTTCTCTCTCTCAAACAAACAAACAAACAAACAAATAAATAAATAAATAAATATTTTTTTAAAAATCTGAAGAAAAAAAAAAAAGACAAAGAAGGACACTATATAATAATGAAGGGGACAATCTAATAAAAAGACATCCCAGTTGTAAATATATATGCACCCAGCATAGGAGCACCAAAATACATGAAACCACTAAAAACAAACATAAAGAAGTACACTTGTAATTAGCACTGGGTGATATAAGGAGCTGTTAAATATGAAACTCCTATTACACTATGTGCTAACTATACTAGAATTAAAATAAAATTTTTTAAAACATGGTACATTAATCAATCAAACATGATACCATTAACTTAAAAAATGTTTATCATGCATTTTCTTGGCATTCAGGAAAAACTAGTACAGACAGTAGCCATTGGGAACCATAGCCCAGCCTATTCAGGAATGTGGTAATGTATTGTAAGCCATCTTTCTTTATAATAGTCCCAGAATGAGACTGTTTTGCCTGAGGTTGGGCAAACTAAATGAAAGTTTTCACACTCTCTCACATCTCAGATTCTCCAACTTATCTGTGGTTGCACAGGTGATAGTCTAGGGAAAAATGACTTAACTAACAGGAAAGAAAACTAGCTGGAGAACAGAAAGGAATTTAAGAGATTGGGCGTCTAACCTGTGTCTGACATTGTGCTAAGGTCATTCAACACATTATCTAATTTAGTTCTGATAATAGCCTTAAATGAGATAGGCATTGTTGTAGGAAACTTCTTTTAGGGTCAAAGAAGTTCAATAACTTATAAATGATCACAGTTGCACATTGGTTCCCAGAAAGCAGACTCTGACGTGGAGGTTTATGTTCAGAGATTTTGAAAAGAATATTCTCAGGATCAATACCTGGTAAAGGGAAGAAAACAGTATTGGACATAAGGAGGAGCTGGGCTTCAATACAGTCTCAGTGAGGCCTCAGCTAATCACATGGGGAGTTCTAGAGCTGTAATGTCCCTTGAGAGTTGCCTCAAGTTAGGATGAGTGGGCCAGGATTTAACACTCTCACAAAAACCAGTTAACACAGTCTACAGCACTAGCAACAGCTGAGGAAAATAAATTCTTCAATCCCAAACAGAGATCTGAGCAACACATCACAGCATCTACTGGAGTCAACCAACTTGGAAGTAACAAAGCCAGAATGTCCGAACACAGCTCTGACACCAAAGTCCATGCATTCTTCCACTGCACAGGCAGTCAGCTGGTTGTGTACCTATATGTTTACCATTTTATAAAATGATATAAAGGAACATACTTTATAAGCTAGTTCTGGATATATGGCCTTGGTATCTTAACATTGTGAGAATTTTCTAAAATTCATGTAGAAAATTCAATCTTGGCTCTATTACTTTTTTTTATGATTAACACCTCTTCTAAGATTTTCCACAAAAATGCCCTCATTTCTTAAGTAGAGTCAACCAAAATACCAAGTATGATAAAAATCTAAAACATATTCTATCTAGGTGAATTAACTAGGTAACTTCCAAATGCCTCATCACAGAATTCTCTTAGAATTCAGGAATAAGGGACACCTGGGTGGTTCAGCGGTTGAGCGTCTGCCTTTGGCTCAGGGCGTGATCTTGGAGTCCCAGGATCGAGACTCACATCGGGCTCCCTGCATGGAGCCTGCAATTGGATTTAGAACTCCCACGGGAAGATATACAAGAACTCAGACAGCCTTAATGGAATGTAAAAATCTTTTACCTTGATATGAAAGTCTGAAAAGTATAGCTAAAATTTATCAGCCATGTTTTTCAATTTGAAAGTTACATGATCAAAGCAAAGTAAAACCCATGGCAGATACAGCATTCCTCCATTCAACAAATATTTACAGAGGATCTATGGTATGCAAGGATCAGCATTCCATACTCTAAGGACTCTGGTCATGACTTAGCTCTTCCAGAGAAATCTGATTGGCTTTCCAGCTGCATTAGAGTGATAGCTTCTCGCTACCTTGTTTTAGAATATACAACCACTCTACATAACAAGCGAAGTCAAATATCCTTATCAAATATTTTCCTTTACTTTTTTAAAGACTTTATTTATTTATTTATGAGAGACACAGAGAGAAAGAGAGGCAGAGACACAGGCAGAGGGAGAAGCAGGCTCCCTGCAAGGAGCCTGATGTGGGACTCCATCCCAGGACTCCGGGACCACACCCTGACCCAAAGGCAGATGCTCAAACGCTGAGCCACCGAGACATCCCAAATATTTTCCTTTATATTTATATGTACCTAAATATAAGCACATATATAAACCTAATGTACAGCAGTAATCTTTTATAAGTTATTTAACTTATTTAACCTAAAAAGAAGTTTCCTATTATATATGTAGTTACACACACACACACACACACACACACAGTACTTAGATGGTGTGAAATTCTGCAACGTATGTTTAAGGAAATTAAAAAGACAGGCATTTTTGTTATTTTCTCCCTTTGAAGCCACAAGAGAAAGAGCAAGTTATGTATTCCAAAGTGTACGCTAAAAACGATTATGATTAATGCTATCTGGAAAAAAAACATTAAACTATGTTTTTAATATCCATTTAATAAATGTTTATTTGGGGTCATGTAATAAGTGCTATACATTACTCAGCCTTTGTTAATGGCACTTGTGCATCAAGTATAGCAATTTTATTTTTTTATATATTTTTTAAAGATTTTATTTATTTATTCATGAGACACAGAGAGAGAGAGGCAGAGACACAGGCAGAGGGAGAAGCAGGCTCCATGCAGGGAGCCCGATGTGGGACTTTATCCTGGGACTCCAGGATCACGCCCTGGGTCGAAGGCAGGCGCTAAACTGCTGAGCCACCAGGGATTCCCCTGTATAGTGATTTTAAAATATATATTTACATGATATTATGTATTATGTATGCTAGACACAGTTGTCTTTTTCACAAGCTCCCCAGGAGATCCTGACGCATGCTCAAATCTGAGAACATGGCTCTAACTCACTATCCATTAGTCCTGTCCTAAACAGAAGACTTCTATGATCCATTGCAATAAATATAAATGTTGCATTTGTCTTTAGAGAACAATAGGCAAAGATCTAAGAATTCTCGGCAGCACAGAGCATCTTTTTGCATTTCCAAGCAATACAGTGCATCAGCTAGAGTAGCAAATTCTGCATAAAAACATTTCAGTTTGAATTTCCATTCTTTGATGTCTTTGCTGTAGCTTCTTAGGAAATCATTTAATTTTCACAATAATTTGTTTCCTCATCTATAAAAGAGGAGCTTTGCCTGCGGCTCTTTACAGTGACTTCCACTTCCTTAAGCTCTGTGATTCAAAACATCTCAATCAATATGTATATTGTTATCATTTTGGAGATATCTGTATTAACAATTTTTCCATTTCATTATATTTTTTCTTCTTCTTCTCTCCATTTTTAAAATTTTCTTAATATCTTATGTTTTTTGGTTTAATTTTTAAAATTTAAATCCAATTGATTAACACAAAATATATTATTAGTTTCAGAGGTAGTCTAATGATTCATCAGTTGCAATATAATTCCTAGTGCTCATTATATCATGTGCCCTCCTTAATGTCCATCACCCATCACCCAATCCCCCTACCCACCTCCCTCCCGCAACCCTCAGTTTAGTTCCTATAGTTAAAAGTCTCTTATGGTTTGCCCATCTCTGTGATTTCGTCTTAATTTTTCCCTCCCTTTCCTTATGTTTCCTAATTCCCATCAACAGATGAATGGATAACGATGATGTGGTATGAGTCTTGAGGAGGCGAGGCAAGATGGTGGAAGAGCAGGGTCCCCAAGTCACCTGTCCCCACGAACTTACCTAGATAACTTGCAAACCATCCTGAAAACCTACGAATTCGGCCTGAGATTTAAAGAGAGAACAGCTGGAATGCTACAGTGAGAAGAGTTCACACTTCTATCAAGGAAGGAAGACGGAAAAAAATAAAGAAATAAAAAAACATCCAAGGGGGAGGGGCCTCTGCGAGGAGCTGGGCTAAGGCCAAGTGGTGAGAGCCCCCAGGACAGGAGAGCCCAGGCCCGGAGAAGCAGGAACTTTACCAATCTTCCCGGATGGAAAGGCGCTCGCAGGGAGCTGGGGCAGGATACCAGGAGGGGAGGGATGCCCTCAGGCTCCCAGGGTCACTAACAGAGGACCTGCACCCCGGAGGAGAGCGCGCCACATCCCCGGGCTGAGCTCCCTTTAGCTCAGCTCCGGTGGATGCTCAGGCGGCAGCTCCCCACGGAGGGGGCTGCGTGGCCTGGGGAGCAGCCCAGAGGGTGCAGGCCCAGGAGCCCAGGGCGCCGGGGGACACAGTCCAAAATCCGGCGGTCCCCCAGGACAGGCGGAGGCAGAAGGACCTGCCCACCGGCACCCCCAAGCTGTGCAAATCACTGGCCCTGGCTCTCCGCCCCCGGAGCATCCAGGCCCCTGCGGACTGGGAGGTGCGGTAGTTACTGCTGGAGCTGACTCTAGGGCTGGAGAGCTTAACGACGCCACTGCTGTTGTTCCTCCTGGTGTCACCTTGTACCTGGGACTGAGCAGGGCCGCCAGGAAGCAGGAGCCTCACAGGATAAACAGCTCCCCCTGAGCCGTACGACTGGCAGGGGGCTGGGCAGCTCCCCCAGGGGCACACACCTGAGAATCAGCACAGCAGGCCCCTCCCACTGAAGACCAGCTGGAAGGACAGGGGAAGAGCAAGTTCTTGATAGAGCAACGCTGGAAAGTTCCAAGGAAAGTCTAGGGACTTACAGTATATAGAATCAGAGGATACCCCTCCTAGTTTTTGTTTTCTGTTTGTTTCCCCCCCCCCCCCACCCTTTTTTCTTTCTCTTTTTCTCCTTTTTCCAATACAACTTGTTTTTAGCCACTCTGCACTGAGCAAAATGACTAGAAGGAAAAGCTCACCACGAAAGAATCAGAAACAGTACTCTCTGCCACAGATTTATAGAATATGGATTATAATTCAATGTCAGAAAGCCAATTCAGAAGCACAATTATAAAGCTACTGGTGGCTCCAGAAAAAAGCATAAAGGATTCAAGAGACTTCATGACTGCAGAATTTAGAGCTAATCAGGCCGAAATTAAAAATCAATTAAATGAGATGCAATCCAAACTGGAGGTCCTAACAACGAGTGTTAACAAGGTAGAAGAACGAGTGAGTGACATAGAAGACAGATTGATGGCAAGGAAGGAAGCTGAGGAAAAAAAGAGAAAAACAATTAAAAGACCATGAGGATAGGTTAAGGGAAATAAATGACAGCCTCAGAGGGAAAAATCTATGTTTAATTGGTGTTCCAGAGGGCACCGAAAGTACAGAGGACCAGAAAGTGTATTTGAACAAATCATAGCTGAGAACTTCCCTAACTTGGGGAGGGAAACAGGAATTCAGATCCAGGAGATAGAGAGATCCCCCCCTAAAATCATAAAAACCTTCAATACCTTGACATTTAATAGTGAAACTTGCAAATTCCAAAGATAAAGAGAAGATCCTTAAAGCAGCAAGAGACAAGAGATCCCTAACCTTTATGGGGAGAGGTTAGCAGCAGACCTCTCCACAGGGACCTGGCAGACCAGAAAGGGCTGGCAGGATATATTCAGGGTCCTAAATGAGAAGAACATGCAGCCAAGAATACTTTATCCAGCAAGGCTCTCATTCAGAATAGAAGGACAGATAAAGAGCTTCCAAGATAGGCAGAAACTGAAAGAATATGTGACCACCAAACCAGCTCTGCAAGAAATATTCAGGGGGACTCTGTAAAAGAAAGAGGAAGTCCAAGGAAACAATCCATAAAAACGGGGACTGAATAGGTATCATGATGACACTGAATTCATATCTTTCAATAGTAACTCTGAACGTGAATGGGCTTAATGATCCCATCAAAAGATGCAGGGTTTCAGACTGGATAAAAAAGCAAGACCCATCTATTTGCTGTCTACAAGAGACTCATTTTAGTCATAAGGGCACCTAAGCCTGAAAATAAAAGGTTGGAGAACCATTTACCATCCAAATGGTCCTCAAAAGAAAGCAGGGGTAGCCATCCTTATATCAGATAAATTAAAGTTTATCCCAAAGACTATAGTAAGAGATGAAGAGGGACACTATATCACACTTAAAGGATCTATCCAAAAAGAGGACCTAAAAAATCATGAATATTTATGCTCCGAATGTGGGAGCTGCCAAGTATATCAATCAATTAACAACCAAAGTTAAGATATACTTAGATAATAATACACTTCTACTGGGAGACTTCAGCATGGTGCTTTCTACAGTCAATAGATTTTCTAAGCACAACATCTCCAAAGAAACAAGAGGTTTAAATGATACACTGGACCAGATGGATTTCACAGATATTTACAGAACTTTACATCCAAATGCAACTGAATACACATTCTTCTCAAGGGCACATGGAACTTTCTCCAGAATAGACCACATATTGGGCCACAAATCAGGTCTTAACTGATACTAAAAGATTGGGATCATACCCTGCATATTTTCAGACCATAATGCTTTGAAGCTAGAACTAAACCACAAGAAGAAGTTTGGAAGGATTTCAAACACGTGGAGGTTAAGGATCATCCTGCTAAAAGATGAAAGGGTCAACCAGGGAATTAGAGAAGAATTGAAAAGATTCATGGAAACTAATGAGAATTAAGATACAACCATTCAAAACCTTTGGGATACAGCAAACGCAGTCCTGAGGGAAAATACATCGCAATACAAGCATCCATCCAAAAACTGAAAGGACTCAAATACAAAAGCTAAACTTGCACCTAAAGGAGCTGGAGAAGGAACAGCAAATGAAAGCTTCACCCAGCAGAAGAAGACAATTAATAAAGATTTGAGTAGAACTCAATGAAACAGAGAAAAACTGTGGAACAGATCAACAAAACCAGGAGTTGGTTCTTTGAAAGAATTAATAACATAGATAAACCATTAGCCAGCCTTATTAAAAAGAAGAGAGAAAAGATTCAAATTAATAAAATCATGAATGAGAAAGGAGAGATTACCACCAATACCAAGGAAATGCAAATGATTTTAAAAACTTATTATGAGCAGCTATACGCCAATAAATTAGGCAATCTAGAAGAAATGGACACATTCCTGGAAAACCACAAACTACCAAAACTGGAACAGGAAGAAATAGAAAACCTGAACAGGCCAATAACCAGGGAGGAAATTGAAGCAGTCATCAGAAACCTCCCAAGACACAAAAGTCCAGGGCCAGATGGCTTCCCAGGGGAATTCTATCAAACGTTTAAAGAAGAAACCATACCTATTCTACTAAAGCTGTTCTGAAAGATAGAAAGAGACGGAGTACTTCCAAACTTGTTCTATGATGCCAGCATCACCTTAATTCCAAAACCAGACAAAGACCCTACCAAAAAGGAGAATTATAGACCAATATCCCTGATGAACACAGATGCAAAAATTCTCAACAAGACACTAGCCAATACGATCCAACAGTACATTAAGAAGATTATTCACCATGACCAAGTGGGATTTATCCCCGGGATGCAAGGGTGGTTCAACACTCGTAAAGCAATCAATGTGATTGATCATATCAACAAGAGAAAAAAACAAGAACTATATGGTCCTCTCAATAGATGCAGAGAAAGCATTTGACAAAATACAGCATCCATTCCTGATCAAAACTCTTCAGAGTGTAGGGATAGGGGGAACATTCCTCAGCATCTTAAAAGCCATCTACTAAAAGCCTACAGAAAATATCAGTCTCAATGGGGAAACACTGGGAGCCTTTCCCCTAAGATCAGGAACACAACAGGGATGTCCACTCTCACCACTGCTATTCAACATAGCATTAGAAGTCCTAGCCTCAGCAATCAGGCAACAAAAAGAAATAAAAGGCATTCAAATTGGCAAAGAGGAGGTCAAACTCTCCCTCTTCATAGATAACATGATACTGTACATAGAAAACCCAAAAGACTCCACCCCAAGATTGCTAGAACTCCTACAGCAATTCCGCAATGTGGCAGGATACAAAATCAATGCCCAGAAGTCAGTGGCATTTCTATACACTGACAATGAGACTGAAGAAAGAGAAATTAAGGAGTCAATCCCATTTACACTTGCACCCAAAAGCATAAGACACCTAGGAATAAACCTAGCCAAAGAGGTAAAGGATCTATACCCTAAAAACTACAGAACACTTCTGAAAGAAATTGAGGAAGACACAAAGAGATGGAAAAATATTCCATGCTCATGGATTGGAAGAATTAATATTGTGAAAATGTCAATGTTACCCAGGGCAATGTACACATTTAATGCAGTCCCTATCAAAATACCATGGACTTTCTTCAGAGAGTTGGAACAAATCATCTTAAGATTTGTGTGGAATCAGAAAAGACCCCGAATAGCCAGGGGAATATTAAAAAAGAAAACCATAGCTGGGGCATCACAATGCCAGATTTCAGGTTGTACTACAAAGCTGTGGTCAGCAAAACTGTGGTACTGGCACAAAAACAGACACATAGATATCAATGGAACAGAATAGAGAATCCAGAAGTGGACCCTCAACTTTATGGTCAACTAATCATCGACAAAGCAGGAAAGACAATCCACTGGAAGAAAGACAGTCTCTTCAATAAATGGTGCTGGGAAAATTGGACTCCACGTGCAGAAGAATGAAAATAGACCATTCTCTTACACCATACACAAAGATAAACTCAAAATGGATAAAAGATCTAAATGTGAGACAAGATTTCCATCAAATCCTAGAGGAGAACACAGGCAACAACACCCTTTTTAAACTTGGCCACAGCAACTTCTTGCAAAATACATCTATGAAGGCAAGAGAAACAAAAGCAAAAATGAATTACTGGGACTTCATCAAGATAACAAGCTTCTGCACAGCAAAAGAAACAGTCAACAAAACTAAAAGACAACCTACAGAACGGGAGAAGATATTTGCAAATGACCTATCAGATAAAGGGCTAGTATCCAAGATCTATAAAGAACTTATTAAACTCAACAGCAAAGAAACAAACAATCCAATCATGAAATGTGCAAAAGACACGAACAGAAATCTCACAGAGGAAGACATAGACATGGCCAAGAAGTACAAGAGAAAATGCTCCACATCACTGGCCATCAGGGAAATACAAATCAAAACCACAATGAGATACCACCTCACACCAGTGAGAATGGTGAACATTAACAAGACAGGAAACAACAAATGTTGGAGAGGATGCAGAGAAAGGGGAACTCTCTTGCACTGTTGGTGGGAATGTGAACTGGTACAGCCACACTGGAAAACTGTGTGGAGGTTCCTCAAAGAGTTAAAAATGGAACTGCTCTACAACCCAGCAATTGCACTACTGGGGATTTAACCCAAAGATACAGATGTAGTGAAACGCCAGGACACCTGCACCCCAATGTTTATAGCAGCAATGTCCACAATAGCCAAACTGTGGAAGGAGCCTCAGTGTCCATCAAAAGATGAATGGATAACGAAGATGTGATATATTTATACAATGGATAATTATTCAGCCATTAGAAACGACAAATAACCATCATTTGCTTCAACGTGGATGGAACTGGAGGGTATTATGTTGAGTGAAATAAGTCAATCAGAGAAGGACAAACATTATATGGTCTCATTCATTTGGGGAATATAAAAATTAGTGAAAGGAAATAAAGGGAAAGGAGAGAAAATGAGTGAAAATATCAGTGAGGTTGACGGAACATGAGAGACACCTAACTGGGAAATGAACAAGGGGTAGTGGAAAGGGAGGTGGCCGAGGGGTTTGGGGTGACTAGTTGATGGGCACCGAGGGGGGCACTTGGCGGGATGAGCACTGGGTGTTATGCTAAATGTTGGCAAATTGAACTCCAATAAAAAATCTTTTTTTTTTTTAATCTTTTTTAAAAAAGAAGATGTGGTATGTATATACAATGGAATATCATTCAACCATCAAAAATGAAATCTTACCATTTGCAACAATGTAGATGGAACTAGAGGGTCTTATGCTAAGTGAAATAACTCAGAGAAAGATAATTATTATATGATTTCACTCATGTGGAAATCTATTTCATTCTATTACTCAATAGCATATCAAAACTGTATGACAATTCAATAATTAGAGTATAACGCAATTAAAAAGTTAGCAAAGAAGATATACAAATGGCCAATAAGCACATGAAAAGATGCTCAACATCATCAGCCATCAGAAATGCAACTCAAACCACAATGATACTACTTCATAGCTTTAGAATTGCTATAATAAAAATTATTGATAATGACAAGTGTTAAGAAGTAGAGAAATCAGAACCCAGATACAGTACTAGTGGGAATGTTAAATAGTGTGACTGCTTTGGAAAACAGTTTGGTGGCTTCTCAAAAGATTAAACATATACTTCCTGTATGACCCAGCAATTCCACTCCTAGATATATATCAAGAGAACTGAAAACATATTTCTATGCAAAGTTATGCATAATCGTTCACAAACAGTCATAGCATTATTCACAATAGCCAGAAAAATGGAAACAACCCAAACATTTGTCAACGATGAATGGATAAATAAAATGTGGTATATCCATACATAGGAATATTCTTCAACAATAAAAAGGAATGGCATGTGAATGCGTGTTATAACATAGATGAACCTCAAAAATATTAAACTAATTGAAAGAAAATTGTCACAAAAGACCACATATTGTATTATTTCATTCATTTGAAATGTTCAGAATAGGCATATCCATAAAAATCAATGGATAGAAGAGTACTTAGATGGCTCATTGGTTAGGCATCCAACTTTGGCTCAGGTCATGCTCTCAGGTTCCTGGGATCAAGCCCCACAATGAGCCCCACATTAGGATCCACACTCAATGGGGAGTCTGCTTTTCCCTTTCCTCTGCCCCTCCCCCCACTTGTACACAAGGAGGCACTCTCTCTCAAGTAAACAAAATCCTTTTAAAAAGTCAATGGATAGAGAAAATAGATTGATGTTTATCTAGAGCTGGAAAGGCTGAGGGAAAGCTGGGGACATGGGACTGTTAAAGGGTGTAGGGTTTCTTTGGGGATGATGGAAATGTTCTGAAATTGATTCTGGTGAGGTTTGCACAGTTCCATGAATAAACTGAATAAACCGAAAACACTTTAAGTGAGTGAATGGTATGTGAATAATATCAATAAATCTGTTACCAGAAAAATAAAAGTATATCAGAAGTTTCTCCTCTGCTCCATTTCTCCTTTGGTCATATCAAATGGCCATCAGTGAGATATTAAACTAATGCCTTTATGACTACAGTAGTCTGGAATGAAGTGCCATCCTCCTGTATCTCATTCATTATTTTAATATTCAAGCAATTTGGATACAGTGTAGATCAGCCAATACACAATTCTATGTTACTTTTATTCAAACTTAAATGCTTGACAAAAGGCATTTATCAAAATAAATGCTAGAAGCTGCTCTTTTCTTTCTTTTAAATTATATTGGAAATGACCACCACACATTAATGACGTTTTGAATTGGGCATAAGCAGGACATCCAAGGAAGGAGCAAACACTTTTGAATTTTTTCTTTAATCCTTGAATTCAGTCAGTGTGAATTTTAAAAGTGAATGTGAGGGGTTTGTAAAAAGGAAACTTTATTTCTTCTGAACCTCATTGGCTTTTTATGTCACAGACACATACAAATGGTGCTTTGAAAACTTTTGCTAAATCACGCACATGAAAATAAACAACAGTTTAGGAAGCAAATTCCTAAAACTTGCAATGATGAGGTTAGTTACAATTATAAATTGGACCTTACAGAGCATGCTGAATAGGCGATTATTTCTTATTTCTGTTCTATTTCCTCAAGTTGAAGGTAGACCAAAAGACCTTCCTTGTGTAAGTCTCCATGACTAATTTTTCCTTAATCAAATCAGGAATACAAACTTCCTTTCCTAATAGCACAGGGCCAGAAAACATGATTTTCATTATAGAAAGGACTGTGTACAAAAGGACATTTTAGAAATCTGGGCCAAACGGTATTTTAAGACATTCAGAGCTGGTAAGAATTTGTGTTATGTTTAACTGCATGTTACAGTAAAACAAAATCTTTAAGATGTAAGAATATAAATAGTTGATTGTCGCTAGTTAATTATGGCTTAGGCTATCAGACTGATTTTTAAAAATCGCATATTTAGAAACTGCTCTTTGTATAATTGTTAGCATTTGAGGGAACGAGGGCCTGCTTTGAGAAGTTGAAATGTATAGATCCCATTTTCATGAAAATGTAAGGGGGCATAAATTTTTGCATATAGCTTCATGAGCATCCCCAAGGCCATTTTAAGATACCAGTTTAAGAATCCAACAAAACTTGGGAAAAAAACCCTAAAGATACCACAACATACCTATGGATATACTGAAAAAAAAGTCTGACAACGCCAAATGGCAACAAGGATATGGAAAAACTATAATTCCCATACAATTTGGGAAACTATTTGGCAGTTTCTTAAACAGTTAAACATGTATCTATACTGTGACCCAATAATTCTACTCTAAGGTATTTGCCCAATAGAAGTGAAAACATGTGTCTACAAAAGTCTTGTATAAGACTGTCCTTAGCCTTATTCTTCTTAATAGCTAAAAACTGGAAACAACTCTTATGGTCATCAACAGGAATATATATAAATTGTAGCCTATTTATACAATGGAAGCCTATACAGAAAACAATAAAATAATGTGCTACTCATACCCACGATAATATATAGCTAAATTTAAAAAACATTATGCTGAATGAAAGAAGCCAAACACACGAAAGTATGTAGTTTTAGAACAGGCAAAATGAACATACTTCAGTAGAAATCAACAATGGCTGATTCTGAAGGGTATGTTCTTCTAGAAGGGGGCAAATGGGATCTTTCTGGGATGCTGGAAATTTCTATATTTTGATATAAGTATGAATTACACAGGTGTATGCATTTGTCAAAATTGGTTGAACTGTATACTTTAGATCTATGTGTTTTGCTTTATATAAAATATATCCCAATAAAATATTTTGCAGAAAACAGAGATAAACTGGGGATTTGTAAGTATCAGTACAAATAAGAGAATTCAGATTTTTAACTACACATTTGAGCAAGTATTAGTATAAGCACTGACTGAGATGGGGTTGTTTCTTTAAATTGTAGAGAACTTATATTTGAATATGAAGCTGTAGACAACACAGAATAAATGACACCTCAAGAAGAAATATGACTTTGTACTTTTATACAGCTTACTTAGTATTTTCCTACATCTTTTGTTTGACTCTTATGGCATTCTGTGAGGAAGGCAGTATGATCGCCACCCTCCTATTGTGCAGATAAAGAAATTGAGGTTCAGAGACATTGAAGGTTCCACCCAAAGCCACACAGCCCATTTGTGGCAGAGCCAGGACCAGAACCTTTATCTTCTAAAGGAAGTTTTGCACTCATTTTACCTCTATTCTTTAGAGAAGGGGAAATTATAATAGCCAGAGAAACATGTAAGCTTAGATTCCAGAACATGACTATTATTTAGTGATTTAAAAATTAAAAGTGTTTGATACACATCCTTAAGAGCCTCTAGAGCTCTCCTGTATTTGGGTCTCAATAATACCTTGTTCAGGGGATCTCTGGGTGGTCCAGCGGTTTAGTGCCTACCTTTGGCCCTGGGCGCGATCCTGGAGTCCCAGGATTGAGTCCCGCGTCGGGGCTCCATCCTGTGTCTCTGCCTCTCTCCCTCTCTCTCTCTCTCTCTCTGTCTATAATGAATAAATAAAGAAAATTTAAAAAAAAATAATAATACCTTGTTCACTGAAAAAGCATGACTGGATCACATTAACAACACTCTGCGTTAGTTTGAGTTTCTCTGTTACTCAGCACCAAGCTTCATTAGTAATTTAAGGACACATGTAATTGAGAGCACAGGGAAAACCAGGAGAGATCCAGGACACGGAGAGTGGCTCCCCAGATCTTTTTATCCTGCATCAGAAATGTACTCTCTGGCCCAGAGCAATGATAGAGTCTCCAAAGAGATTCGTGGGTTACCTCACACAGCAAGGAGATTATAGGTAATGAATTATCTCCATTTTATACCCAGATCATTATGTAACTCACATGAAATCCACCAGGGAGCCATGCCAGTCCATAGACTCTAAATTAGTTTTCCATAAACAATCCTTAATCAGAGTCATTCTTGCTAAGAGCATTCTATAGGTGGGTACTCTCTTCCTAGTCAGTCTCGTTATTTATTTACTAGGAGGCCGATTATCAGCATGTTTATAAGGAGGTTACAGCAGATCACTTGCTTTCTTTGTCTCCCAGGAGTGTCCTCCTCCTAATAGGAGAGAAATGAATGATAGGCCAGCTGCTTAATTTCTTCCTCCCCAGGACTGAAATCCAAGTGCTACCCCATGGACCACAATCCAACCCTGCCACACTTTAGTTTTTTGCATCTCTAAGTCACCTCTAAGAACAGCCATCCCAAGGACTGGGGAATTGGGTCATGATGCTGGGGGTGATTTAGGGATATGTAAGAGAAGAACAAGTAAACAAAGAAATCAAATATTAAGGTCCATTTACTGAAGGCCCACTACTACAGGTTTATTTTTTTTTATTTTTATTTTTTTCAGGATCTATCCCATTTTATTATCCTAAAAATATGACCTTCATTTTTCATGCTAAAAAATGTTTTATGAAGAGTTGCTGATAGAGGATAGTTTGTTTTTTTTCTTTTTTTTTAATTTATTTTTTATTGGTGTTCAATTTACTAACATACAGAATAACCCCCAGTGCCCGTCACCCATTCACTCCCACCCCCCGCCCTCCTCCCCTTCTACCACCCCTAGTTCGTTTCCCAGAGTTAGCAGTCTTTACGTTCTGTCTCCCTTTCTGATATTTCCCACACATTTCTTCTCCCTTCCCTTATATTCCCTTTCACTATTATTTATATTCCCCAAATGAAAGAGAACATATAATGTTTGCCCTTCACCGACTGACTTACTTCACTCAGCATAATACCCTCCAGTTCCATCCATACTACAGGTTTAGAATGGAGTATTACCTTGCTGAGCTAAAGCTCAGAGAAGTTAAGTAACTTGCCCAAGGTCACACAAGCGGGGGGACAAAACCAAGATTTATTTTTTTTTAAGATTATTTATTTATTTACTTATTTACTTATTTATTCATAGAGACAAAGAGAGAGAGAGAGAGAGAGGCAGAGACACAGGCAGAGGGAGAAGCAGGCTCCATGCGGAGAGCCTGACGCGGGACTCTATCCAGGGTCTCCAGGATCACACCCTGGGCTGCAGGCGGCGCTAAACCGCTGTGCCACTGGGGCTGCCCCAAAACCAAGATTTAAACACAAACTAGTCTGAGGCCCAATTTCAACCTCAAACTGTTCCTCATCCCCTTCTTTACCATGCTTATGATGCTGGACCTTGCAATCTGCAGACCACATCTTGGTTTTTCCAGCTCTGCCACCATAGGTGCTATAGGAAGACTACAAGGCTGATGGAGGGAGAAAGGATATATATACTTTTACCTATTTGCTTCCTGTTCCTGAAAGTGTCACCCCAGAAATGTCTCTTCACTTCAATATTAGCCACATCTCTCTACAGTAGAAGCTGAAGCCAGTTTTTAGTTTCTCTGATACTTATAAAACAAGCCTCAGAAACACTTGCACCAGCCAGCCTGGGCCTCTTCCTCAAAGCTGTGAGTCCCAGATCCCAAGACCATCTTCCGAGTTTCCAAGCTTTAATAATTCTAACCTCTTCCATCTGTTCCCCCAAACCTAGGGGTGGTAGCTGCATCCTACAATTGCTGCCTGATACCTCTGTGTTTTCTTTTTACTTTATCAATTATGGAGTTAACAATCCTTTAAATTCCTTTAGTTCAAATAACTGGTATAATGTTGGTCTTCTACCATCCATTCTTGCTCTCCATTCCCCACTCATGTCCTCCATTTGTATCCATATGGCAAAGTGGGTGGGAGCATCCCTCCTCCTTACACACATCCTGCTTATGTTAGCTTTAATTTTATTGGAGATGTAGGGGTCTTAGGAAGGAAACTGAAGTTTATGTAACTAGTGCCCTCTACACCTTTTTGGTCAAGACCAAGCCACTGAGTATTCTTAATTTGATATATATATCTTACTTTTTATTATTTTTATTAAAGTATAATTTATGGAAAATGAAGTCATCCCTTCAAAAGGTACAATCTGATGCATCCTGAGACATTATGCTCCTGGAAACCACTGACACCATCAAGATACAGAACATTTCCCTCCTGTACCCAAGGTTTCCCCATCCCCTTGTAAGTCCATCCCTATCCTTTACTCAGATAACTAATCAACCAATTTATTTCTGATGCTATAAATTAGTCTGAATTTTCTGAGTTTGTATCAGTGGAATTATATGATATATAGTCCTTTGCGTCTAGATTTTTTCACTCAATGTAATGATTTTGAGATTCATCCATGTTGCATTTCTCAATTGTTTAGTTCTTTTTATTGCTAAGTAAATTCCATTGTATGGGTGTCCCATAGCTTGTTCATCCATTCAAATGTTGATTCACATTTGGGTAATTTCTACTTTGGAGTTATTATGACTAAGGCCACTATGAATATTTACGTATAAATCTTTGTGTAGTAAATACCTAGAAAGGAAGATGTTATTTTTATATTTAGGTGTCACTTACATAAAGTGCACAAATCATAAATGTACAGATTGATAATTTCTTTTTTTTTTCAGATTGATAATTTCTTATATTCATATGCACCTGTGTAATACCATCCAGATTAAGATTTAGAACATTTTCAAAAAATAAAAAATAAATTAAAAAAAAAGATTTAGAACATTTTCAATACACAGGTGCCCCTTCCCCATTGGCAGACTGCTGCAGAGATCATTACTATTCTAACTTTTATCTCTATTGATTAGTTTTGTTTGGGGACAACATATAAAGGGAATTATAAAGTGTGTATAGTACTCTTTTGTGTGTAGCTTCTCTTGCTCAACAGCTGTCTGAGATTCATTAATGCTGTTGTGCAGGGTTGGAGTCCGTTCATTTTGTTGCAGTGCCATGTTGCACTGTATAAGTACACCACATTTACTTATCCTTTCCCCTGTTGATGGATATAGGAGCCTTTCCAAGGTTTCTTTTCTTATAGCTACTAATGGGTATTCTTGTACATAACTTTGGTGAACATATATCATTTTTCTTGACCCAGTAATGGGATTGTTGAGTAATGGGGTAGGCTTATGTTTTACTTTTTAGAGTGGTTTTATTTACTTACTTCCCACCAATGTATGACAATTTGAATTACTTCATATTCTCATTAGTACTTGGTATTGAAGGTCTTTTTAATTTTAGTCATTCTGGGAGGTGCACTCATTTGTGTGATGATCTCATTTTGGTTTTGATTTATATTTCCCTGATGAAAAATTATGTTGGGAACTTTTCTTACACTTAATGGTCATTTGAATATACTTTTTGGTGAAGTGTTTGTTCAAGGTTTTTTTCCATTTTTAATTACATTGTCTTTCTATTATTGATTTGTAGGAGTTTTTTACATGTGCTGGATATAAATCCTTTGAAATACTGTCTTCTAGTCTGTGGCTTGCATTTTCACTTTTCAGTGTTTTTGATGAATATAATTTCTTATTTTAATGAAATCTAATTTATCAACCTCAGCTTTCATGATAACTGCTATTTGTATTCCCTTTACAAAATCTTTACCTATCCCAAGGTCATTTAACATTCATGTAAGGTAATGTACCTATGTGAAATTTCCGGGGTTCAAGGTACAGGGTTCACATATTGTATGATGAGTTTTAGATCCTGTGCCCTAGGAGATGGCACTGACATTCATGCAGGGGAGAGGAGCGGGGAAAACTCACAAAATAAGGAGCTAGGAGAGCAGTTTGGGACAAGAGAATACAGCTCAAGAGAAAAGGAAAATCATGAAGGAAGATGGGGATAAGTTAAAAGACACAATGGAAAGAAACAGAGAGGAAGAAAGAAAGAAAGAGGGTGAGGAAGACAAAGGATGCCTCACTAGCCTGAGCAAAATGTGCTCTCAGGAATCTGAGGACTCTGGCCAGGAAGGGGGTAGCCATGTGGGCAGATCAAAAGTCCCTCCCCCAGTCCTCCCAAGCCTCTCTTCCCTCCCTTTGTTCAGGCCAGGAAGCACTTACCCTTGAAAAACATTTTTTTTAAAAACACTGGCTGATTTTGTTATAAGAAATCTTTATTTCCCAAGGACATGCTAAGACATCACTACATTAACATGTACCTGAAGACATGTTTAGGTTATGACCAATATCCAGAAATTAACCCTGGCAAAATGTGTAGTACTTATAAACGTGGGCTTTAGAGCCACATAAACCTAGGTGCCATTACTTACTCCTGTTCTTAGACAAGTTAATCAGCTTCTGTGAAGCTTTTTCACCTATTAAATAAGTATTCATTCATTCATCAAATTATTTACTGAGTACCTGTTATATGTCAGGGACTGTATTAAGCATAGAGAATTTGTATATAAAATGAAAAAATTCTTTACCGTCATGAAGCTTTCCTTCTAACAAGGGAAGCAGACAATAAACAAGATGAAATAGTATAATGTATGATATGATATATAGTGGTAAGTAGGGAGTAGTGGAAAGTGATAGCATTCTGGGTGTATTTTGAAGGTAGTAGCAACATAATTTACTTTTGAACCCAATGTGTAGTATGAAAGAAGTAAGGAATACAAGGAAAAGCTGAGAAGTATACCAGGATTTGTGATCTGAGCAATTGGTGAAGAATGGAGTTAACCATTACCCAGGATGGGGAAAATTGCAGGAGATACTGAATGAGCTCACATCAGGGTACATTACATTTTAGATGCTATTAGACATCCAGAAGGAGATCTCAAGTTGGTAGTTGGATATACAAGTTCAGGGAAGAGGTACAGATTGGAGATATATATTTGGAAGTCATCAATGAATTTATAGTATTGAAAGCCATAAAACTGCATGAGATCATCCAAAGAGTGATTGAAAAGAAAGAATATATAAATGTTGTTCCACTCATTTGTTGGTTGTTGGTAACGTGCGTGTGGGTTGTGTGTGTATGGGTCTGTGTGTCTGTGTGTGTGTGTGTGAGAGAGAGAGAGGTTTAGTTGGATTAATACTAAGAGTTTTATTTATTGAGCTTTCTGTATGTGCCAGGTAATATGCTAAGGACTTTAGATCCTTTAACTGATTTAATTTTCTAGGAACCAGGTGATAGTGTTTTCTCCACTTCCAAAGTTTTGATACTGAGAAAGTTTTTATTTGCCCAATGTCATAGAATTAGTTAGTAATAAAACTAAGATTTGAACCCAGAACTCATGTTCTTAGCCATATAACTATGGCTTTGAGATCCCTGATTTCAAATGTGCATGTTAATAATCATTATAACTCTTCTACCCAACTAACAGAGCCATTATGAGGACCAAATGAGGTAATGTGTAAAGAAGTGGAACACAGATGACTCCATATTTGTTAGAGAGCATTATCACTATTGCTTCAAAAGGAGCCTGAGTTTTGTGAGTATTATAGAATCAGATCAATGAGTTCTGCTCATGAAATATACACTTCAACTGCACAGAAGTACTGCACTTTAGAGAAATGCTATTCTTTGTGTGAGGTGTTTGACCTTGACTTGGGACTAATATTTCAACTGACTGTTCGTAAACTGGAACATAAATTAAAATACGTATGTGCAAAAACAAAAGTAGGACATTCCCACACTGGCAAGAATTAAATCAAAGCTTTGAATATTTTTTTTTATTTACACTATTGGAATTTCTCAACATTGAATAATCCTTGTAAATTTATGGATTAACATGAAAGCATATTAGTTAGGTGAAAAGTATTTGCTTCCCTCATTAGGAAATGTTTAGGAAACATTAGGGATTGTTGCTATACACATTCTCAAAGCTGGAGGAAGGTTGACCCCATACCCCAAATTTTCTGCTTTTTAAGGAGCAAATAAACAGGTAGACAAAGTATGGGATTTGAAATCAGAAGACCCGCATTCAGTTCTGACACACTGGCAAAACCTTTACATGGCAAATTTTTCAAATGCTCAGCCTAAAATAATTTTCTTCTCTTAACAGTATCAGCCCACAGACAGGGCAATGTGTAAGATTCAAGCAGGAATCCTCTTTGGTCTTGGGTTACTTCACTGACCACCAATCAGCGGAGTTTTGTCAGAAATTTCAGAAACTTTTCAGTCAAAACAATACAGAATGGTAGGGACGCCTGGGTGGCTCAGTGGTTGAGCATCTGCCTTCGGCTCAAGGTGTGATCCCGTGGTACCGAGATCGAGTGTCCCTTCGTGGAATCTGCTTCTCCCTCTGCCTCTGTCTCTGTCTCTCTCTCTGTGTCTCTCATGAATAAATAAATAAAATCTTTTAAAAAAAATACAGTATGGAAAACACAGAACTGCAATCAACTAAAATCTACTGACCCCTGATTATATGCTAATCTTTGTACTCTATACACTAAGGAGATTAAAAATAAATAAGTGTGGTCCTTGCTCTCTAGCAGCCATAGTCTATGATCAAAACCACATATAGATGAAAAGCAATTTTAAGTAATTATAAACAGAATTTGAACAAAAATAAGCAATATGAGAATGACCATGATTTTCAGTACGTGATGGGAACTCAAAATGAGGAAAAAGTATTATAAAATGAATTATCATGGAAGAATCCATGGAGACTGATCAGAGGTAGCTATATCCATTTGAAGCATTTTATTTCCTACCAGAGAATTTATTAGTTTCTGCAGCCACAGACATTGGGTGATCTTTAATACTTATTTAACTGCTCTATGACTCAGTTTCCTCATACAGCAAACAGAAAACAACGCTCTTCATTTCTTACATAATTCACAGTGATAGTTGGAAACCACTGAGAAATATCTCATTTTTTTATTGCAGATATATTTGAGATAAAATGCACATAAATTAAACTATATGTCAAGGAAACTTACTTCTATATAATTAAAAGTTGTCACAGTAAGCCAACTTATCTCTGTAGTCTAAACTTAAGGTAGATAAAAATAAAAATCTTATGACAAGGTAGATTCACACAGAATTGTGAATGAAGCTTACAGGTTTTTAAACATTTCAGTCATCATTTTTAATGACCAGGAGTGGGATGTTGAGAAATAAATCAGTAAAGTGCTTCTAGCAAGTGAATAAGTGTTGGTTTTTTGTTTTGTTTTTTTTTTTAAGAATTAAGTTTTGGAAAAATTGGGTCAAAATTAATTAACTCTATTGCTGCCAGGAGCATCTGAACTATTTATTTTTCCTGTGTTAACTGGAGAACAAAGATTTCTTTGGTCGATTTGTAAATGAAAGATGTACAAGGAATTCCTCCAACCTAATTCAAACCCTGAGAACAAGCCCAGGAAATCTTTGTCAAATAAATGATCAGTAAACCAACCAATCAATTGTTTAAAAAAAAAAGGCTTTTATATACTGAAGATGACCCTGCTCTTCTGGGAAAGAATGGTCTGTAATTATTACTATATTTGTCAAGTATTTTTCTGTTCTAAAATTGAAGTTAACAGATGCTAGACATTCATTTTGAGGTAACTACCTGGGTGCCGAGTTGCCAAATAGGACTTGGGGATGTGAGATACCCTAAGACCTGTCAATATTCTTAGTTCTGCCCATAAGCTGAGAACTACAGTAATTTCAGGAAAAGAAACAAGAAATTCACCATGAGGTAATAAGTTGCTCCAGCAAAAATAGAATGAGACAAGAAATCTGTGCTGGAGGCAGCTGAGAGGCAACCAGAAACTAATAGGCCCCTGGGAATAGGGGTCACCACTAAAGTCCCCTCAAACAGGCTCATGCCCACAGGTGAAGAGTAAATAGAATCAAACCTAAAAGCCTGCTGATGAATATAGTTTAGACAGGCTGGATAGAATGGAAAGAAATGGACTAGAGGTGAGGAAACTACTTCTAGGAGTTACTTCCACCTGTAGCTCAAGATAGAGGAAAGAGAACTACACCACCAGGCTAAGGCTCAAGGCCGTTCTGTGTGGCGAGGGTGGGTGAGGCCTGTTGCGCAACTTCAAGGAGGCCAGGGCCAGAGAATGCAGCCCCAGGGTCTAAATCCAAGGCAGGTTCCTACTAAAGGTTCTTAGAGGAATTAAAATGTGTCTCAAGAAGCCAGACACAGTGGTAGCCTGATGGGGGGAAGCCTTGGACAGACACCAATACCCAAAAGCTTACTTGAGAGCTCCTTTCAGCAGCCTCAAATAAACTTCAGACTCAATTTATCACATACAAAGTCTCATGATCATTTCCTGAAAACCAGTCTTTCACCTTTTATTGCTCCCTAATTCAGCAAATGGCATGCCCATCCCTACAGTCTCCTAGCACAGAAAGCTAGGCCTCCCTTGCCCCCATCCTCCATATCCAAGTCTTCTCAAATCTAGCCTTTTCTCTCCATATCCTACATGATGTAATTCAAGCCACTCTCATTTTTTGTGTGGATTTAAAAGTAGCCTCCTAAACAATATCCCCTGAATCACTTTTGTCCCCTATAATCCAATTCTCTACCTGTAGCCAGAATGGGCATCTTTTCAAAATGTAAATCTGACCATATCATACCACTAGTCAAAACCCTTGAAAGTCTTCTCATTGCTTTGGGGATAAAGAGGGACATTCTTTTAAAAACATATATATTGGGATCCCTGGGTGGCGCAGCGGTTTGGCACCTGCCTTTGGCCCAGGGCGTGATCCTGGAGACCCGGGATCAAATCCCACGTCGGGCTCCCTGTACATGGAGCCTGCTTCTCCCTCTGCCTGTGTCTCTGCCTCTCTCTCTCTCTCTTTGTGTGACTATCATAAAAAAAAAAAAAAAAAAATTAAAAACATATATATTTTATTTATTTATTTGAGAGAATGAGGGAGAACACAAGCAGAGGGGAGGGGCAGAGGGGTGGGAGAGGGACAAGCCGACTCCCTGTTGAGCCCAATACAGGGCTTAATCCCAGGACCTTGAGATCATGACCTGAGCTAAAGTGAAATGCTTAACCAAGGGAGCCACCCAGGCACCCTGGGACACACTTTAATGCAGTCTACAAAGCCCTGAATGCTCTGGCTCCTGCCCACTTCTCCAGCAATCTGGCCATTGCTTCCTTCTTTCAAGCCCTTTGCACTCATTAAGTTCCATATTACCAAAGGGTCTTTTCATCTTGGAATTCCATCTCATTCTTTCAGGTTTTAGCTCAAATGGCTTCTTCCCAGGAAAGGTTTCCTGACTTTCCCAGCCAGGTTAAGGCTCCATTGCCTAGGTTCTCATTTACTAGGAATTCCTCTTATGTAACTCTTCCCACACCTATAATTTTACATTGAATCTCAAAATTTGTTTTATTACTACTAGTATTCTCCCTAGACTCTAAATTTTCAGAGTGCAAAGTAAGGTTGTTTTTTCTTACCATGGATCTTAAGCTCCCAGGAAATAGCAAATAGGCCCAGCATTGGTGAAGACCAAATGAATGAATGGCACATAGATGGAAGACAAAAAGAGCCAGAGACCATCTGAGTGTCCATCTTCCTGTTTCTGGTCTCCTTTATGTGTGATCAAGAATAATTCTAAAACCAAGCATATTTTGTCACAAATTTCTCCCCTAGCCAAAACTCCTTGGTGAATGAAGATTTGACTATAGCACAGTGAGGTCCTTGGTTATAATTCCACCAAGAGATAAGGCTTTGGGCACTTCAAGCCAGCATCTTTAAATCTTTTTGATAAAATAAAGAATTTTTTTTACCTGTAATGTTAGTGCAATTTCAATAGCACATTATATTTGAGATATGTAGAGTGGGATGCCTGGGTGGCTCAGCGGTTGAGTATCTGCCTTTGGCTCAGGGCATGATCCCAGGATATGGGATCAAGTCCCACATCAGGCTCCCTGCATGGAGTCTGCTTCTCCCTCTGCCTATCTCTGCTTCTCTCTCTCTCTCTCTCTCTCTGTCTCTCATGAATAAATAAATAAATAAAACCTTTAAAAAAGAGAGAGAGAGATGTGTAGAGTATAAAAATTGTGAAACCTAGGACAATAGATAAATATTCTCATAAAAATGTTTATGTAGAGTATAAAAATTGTGAAACCTAGGACAATAGATAAATATTCTCATAAAAATGTTTATCAAGGTTTAGGTGGTGATATAGCAAGATCCTGAACTCATCTCCTCCTGTTGATACATCAAATCTATAGCTATGTACATAAAAATTTCCTCCAAAAAAACCCTCTAAAAACTGGTGAACAACCCCTTAACATTGGGCAAATGAAATGAAAACCACATTTGGTAGGAGAAGCTGAGATACAATCTCACCATAAACTCTACCTCCATAACCCAAAGGAAACTCAAAACCTGAGGAGTGAAGGGTTTATATGCTACATCAGACACCCCAACTTTTAGACTGGCACCTGAAAGATGAGTCTGCAAACATCTGACTCGATGACCAGCAGGGCTTGTGTCCTTGAGACCCACAAGACTGCGGTGAACCAAGGAACATCTCTTACAGGGCCCACATGCAGACTCACCCACCCCAGGGCCCTGCTAGAAGCAGCCTTTTGCAAAGTGCCCAGACTTCATGTGAAAGACTCATTTCCTAATTTAAAGCATTTGGCAGGGGCCGGATAGGATGCTCTCCAGGGTGAGAGAGAGACTGGTAAGAACTATCTTCCTGCCTGCTCTCTGCCTTGCTAAAGCTGACAGACACCATCTTTTTTTCTCCTTTCTCCCAGGGGCCATTTTTATGCTCCATCTGGTGGGCTCCTGTATACTCTTCCTCTGCCTTGTTAAAGCCAGAAGGCGTCATATTTTTTTTTTCTTTTTCTTTTTTTTTTTTTCTGATTTTTTTTTCTTTTCCTTTCCCCCACTTCATTTAGGCAGGTACTATCTTTGGTCTCTCCTTCTCCTAGAGGGCCAGCATCTCCCAGAAGGGAGATTCTATACATAATTGGGTTCCTGGCTTTTACATCTGGTGACTCAATTTTTGCAGCAGCCACACAAGAGACATCCCTTGATTGCCTGGCTCTGGAGGACAGGGGCTTATATTTCTGGGCCCCACAGGGCTTATACTCATGAGTACTACAGGATGTAACCAATAAGGAAGGAGCTTATAAACAGCTATCCCAGGGCATAGCAAAAGACAATAGACTCAGGAATTCAACCTTTCTGTGAAAGAAGCCAATTAGCTCATCATCATAGCTGCAGCATGAGGGGCAGCTTTTAATTAAACACACGTCTAAGAGCTGACTCTAAACCTTTCCTGAGATTCTGAGGTCTCAAGTCACTTATAAAGCTAGAAGGAAAGTTAAAAAAGTAAAAATAGTATAGTAATAATAGTAATAACTTAAAAAAGTTAAAAGTAGTAAAAATAACTATGATTAAAGTAATTAGTTAAGGAATACACAAGATAAAAATATGTAAAATGTGACATCAAAAACATAAAATATGGTGGAGGAAGTAAAAAATGTTGAGCTTTAGAATAGATCAAACTTGTTATCAAAGGAAAATAGACTGTTTATAAACAAGTTTTTATAGGTGTGCCACTCAGTACACAAAGCAAAAACCTATAGTAAATACACAACAGTTAAAGAGAAAGGAATAAAAGCATATCACTAAAGAAAGTCATTAAACTATATATGAAAAGAGTAAGAAAATAAGAAAGGAACAGAGAGAAACAACAAAAACAGCTAGAAAACAAAATGGCAGTAAGCAAATACCTACCAATAATTATTTTGTTTATTTTATTTGAATTCAATTTAATTAATAATAGTATATTACTAGTTTCAGGGGTAAAATCTAGTGATTCATCAGTTGCATATAACACCGAGTGCTCATTATATCAAGTGCCCTCCTTAATGCCCATCATCCAATTACCACATCCCCACATCTACCTCCCCTCCAGCAACCCTTTCTTTGTTGCCTAGTGTTAAGAGCCTTGTATGCTTTGCCTCCCTCTCTGTTTTTATTTTATTTTTCCTTCCCTTCCCCTATGTTCACCTGTTTTGTTTCTTAAGTTCCACAAATGAGTGAGACCATATGGTATCTATCTTTCTCTTACTTATTTCACTTAGCATCATACCCTCTAGTTCCATCCATGTCATTGCAAATGGCAATATTTCATTCTTTTTGATGGCTGAGTACTATTCCATTGCATATATATAACACATCTTCTTTATCCATTCATCTGTTGTTAGACATCTGGGCTCTTTCTATAGTTTGGCTATTGTGGACATTGATGCTATAAACATTGGCATGCATGTACCCTTTTTTTTTATCACCACTTTGTATCCTTTGGATAAATAACTAGTCATGAAATTGCTAGCTCATAGGGTAGTTCTATTTTTAACTTTTTAAGAAACCTCCAGACCACTTTCCAGAGTGGCTGCACCAGTTTGCCTTCACACCAGCAGTGGAAGAAGATTCCCTTTTCTTCACTTCCAACATCTGTTGTTTCCTGAGTTGTTAATTTTACCCATTCTGAGTGGTGTGAAGTGGGATCTCATTATGGTTTTGATTTGTATTTCTCTGATGCTGAGTAATGCTGAGCATTTTTTTATGTGACTGTTGGCCATTTGTATGTCTTCTTTGGAGAAATGTTTGTTCATGTCTTCTGCCCATTTCTTGACTGGATTTTTTTGGTTTTGGGTTGTTAAGATTGATAAGTTCTTTATAGATTTTGGATACTAGCCCTTTATTTGATGAGTCATTTGCAAACATCTCCCCATTCTATAGTTTGCCTTTTAGTTTTGCTGATTGTTTCCTTTGCTGTGCAAAAGCTTTTTGTCCTAATGACGTCCCAATAGTTCATTTATGCTTTTGTTTCCCTTGCTTCTGGAGATGTGGCTAGCAAGAAATAATGGCATCCAAGATCAAAGAGGTTTGACCTGTTCTCTACCTGATGCTCGCTTTTTTTTTTTTTTTTTTTACACCTAAGTCTAATTACCTCCCAAAGGCTTTTTTTTTTTTTTGGACACATGCTTTTTTATTAGTATAGGTATCTTAGACAATACTGTAATTTTTAGGAGTTCCACATTATTACATCAACAGTGAATTTCTGACAGAGGCAAAACGGAGCACCATAGTATACAAATAGAAAAACCATGCTTGATTGAGGACAACAGAAGGTCACTAAAGATGCACAATTTATTTGAGAAGTTCTTAGGCCTCGTCCTCCCCCTCCTCCTCCTCGAACTTCCCCCTGTTCGTCGGCCGTGGCGTCCTGGTACTGCTGGTACTCGGACACCAGGTCGTTCATGTTGCTCTCGGCCTCGGTGAACTCCATCTCGTCCATGCCCTCGCCCGTGTACCGGTGCAGGAAGGCCTTGAGCTGGAACATGGCCGTGAACTGCTCCGAGATGCGCTTGAACAGCTCCTGGATGGCCGTGCTGTTGCCGATGAAGGTGGCCAACATCTTCAGGCCGCGCGGCGGGATGTCGCACACGGCCGTCTGGACGTTGTTGGGGATCCACTCGACCAAGATCCAGCTGCTCTTGTTCTGCACATTGGGCATCTGCTCTTCCACCTCCTTCATGGACATGCGGCCGCGGAAGACAGCGGCCACCGTCAGGTAGAGATTTTGATGGATTTCTGTCTCACACTTAGGTCTTTCATCCATTTTTTAGTTTATTTTTTGTGTGTGTGAAAGAAAATGGTCCAGTTCATTCTTCTGCATGTGACTGTCCAGTTTTCTCAACACCAATTTTTTTCCATTGGATATTCTTTCCTGCTTTGTCAAAGATTAGTTGACCATAGAGTTGAAGGTCCACTTCTGGGTTCTCTATTCTGTTCCATTGATCTGTGTGTCTGTTTTTGTGCCAGTACCATACTGTTTTGATGATTACAGCTTTGTAATACAGCTTGAAGTCCAGAATTGTGATGCTTCCATCTTTGGTCTTTCAACATTCCTTTGGCTCTTCAGGGTCTTTTCTGGTTCCACACACATTTTAGAATTGTTTGTTCCAGCTCTGTGAAAAATGCACATGGTATTTTGACAGGGATTGCATTGAATGTATAGATTTCTTTGGGCACTATATACATTTTAACAATATTTGTTCTTCCAGTTCATGAGCATGGAATGTTTTTCCATTTATTTGTGTCTTCCTCAATTTCTTTCATATGTAGTCTATAGTTTTCAGAGTACAGATCTTTTACCTTCTAGTAGGTTTATTCCTAGGTATCTTATGGTTTTTGTACAATTGTAAATGGGATTAATTCCTTGATTTATCTTTCTGCTGCTTCATTGTTAGTGTATAGAAATGCAATAGACTTCTGTGCATTGATTTTATATCTTGTGACTTTACTGAATTCCTGTACCAGTTCTAGCAGTTTTTTTGGTAGTGTTTCAGGTTTTCTACAGACAGTATCATGTCATCTGCAAAAAGTGAGAGTTTGACCTCTTTGCCAATTTGGATGCCTTTTATTTCTTTTATTTTCTGATTGCTGAGGCTTAGGCTTCCAGTACTACATTGAACAACAGTGGTGAGAGTGGACATGCCTGTCATGTTCCTCACCTTGGGGGAAAAGCTCTGTTTTTCTCCATTGGGGATGATATTCGCTGTGGGTCATTTGTATATGGCCTTTATGATGTTGAAGTACGTTCTCTCTATCTCTACATTGTGCAAAGTTTTTCTCAGGAAAGGATGCTATATTTTGTCAAATGTTTTTTCTGCATCTGTTGAGATCATAGGATTCTTATCATTTCTTTTATTAATGTGGTATAGCACATTGATTGATTTGCCAATGTTGAACCAGGCCTGTAGCCCAGGAATACATCCCACTTGTTTGTGGTAGATAATCCTTTTAATGTATTGTTGAATCTGATTAGATGGTGTCTTGTTGAGAATTTTTGTATGCATGTTCATCAGAGATCTCTAATTCTCCTTTTTGTTGGGGCCTTTGTCTGGTTTTGGGATCAAGGTAATGCTTGCCTCACAGAAAGAGTTTGGAAGTTTTCCTTCCATTTCTATTTTTTGGAACAGTTTTAGAAGATTAGGTATTAATTCTTCTTTAAATGTTTGGTAGAACCCATCTGGCCCTGGACTCTTGTTTGTTGGGAGACTTTTTTAAAGATTTTTATTCATTCATGAGAGACATAGAGAGGCAGAGACACAGGCAAAGGGAGAAGCAGGTTCCCTGCGGGGAACCCAATGTGGGACTTGATCCCAGGACTCCAGGATCATGACCTGAGCTGAAGGCAGACACTCAACCACTGAGCCACCCCAGAGTCCCTGTTGGAAGATTTTTTTTTTTTATCACTGACCCAATTTCTTTGCTGATTATGGATCTGTCCAGGTTTTCTATTTCTTCCTGTTTCAGTTTTGGTAGTTTATATGTTTGTAGGAATACATTCATTTCTTCCAGATTGCCTAATTTGTTGGCGTATAACTGCTCAGAATATTCTGTTATAATTATTTATCATTCTTTGGTGTTGGTTGTGATTTCTCCTCTTTCATTCATGATTTTATTTATTTGGGTCCTTTCTCTTTTCTTTTTGATAAATCTGGTTAGGGATTTATCAATCTTGTTAATTCTTTCAAAGAACCATGGGGTAGCTGGGTGATGGGCACTGAAGAGAGCACTTACTGGGATGAGCACTAGGTATTATACTATATGTTAGCAAATTGAATTTAAACAAAAAACAAAAACAAACAAACAAACAAAAAAACAAAGACCAGTTCCTAGTTGCATTGATCTGTGCTACTGGTTTTTTAATTTCTGTATCATTGATTTCTGCTTTAATCTTTAATATTTCTCTTCTCCTGCTAAATTTAGGCTTTATTTGTTGTTCTTTTTTCCAGCTTCTTTAGGTATAAGATTAGGTGGTATATTTGAGACTTTTCTTGCTTCCTGAGGAAGGCCTGTATTCCTATCTACTTCCCTTTTAGGACTGCCTTTGCTGTATCCCAAAGGTTTTGAACCATCATGTTTTCATTTTCATTTGCTTGTATTTTTTAAATTCTTCTTCAATTTCCTGGTTGATCCATTCATTCTTTAGTAGGATGGTCTTTAACCTTCATGTATTTGTGTTCCTTCCAAATTTTCTCTTGTTAATTGAGTTCAAGTTTTAAAGCATTGTGGTTTTGCAGTATGCATGGTATAATCCCAATCCTTTCATACTGGTTGAGACCTGATTTGTGATCCAGTATGTGATCTATTCTGGAGAATGTTCCATGTACACTTGAGAGGAATGTGTATTCTGCTGCTTTAGGATGAAATGCTCTAAACACATCTGTGAAGTCCTCCTGGTCCAAGTGTCATTTAAAGCCCTTGTTTCCTTGTAGATCTTCTGCTTAGGTGATCTGTCCAGTGCTCTGAGTAGGGTCTTAAAGTCCCCTACTATTATTTGTTATTATCAATGAGCTTCTTTAAGTTTGTCATTGACTTATATATTTGGATGCTCCCAAGTTAGGGACATAGATATTTACAATTGTCTCCTTGTTGAACAGACCCCTTTATTATGATTTAGTGTCCTTCTTCATCTTTTTTTTATATATTTTATTTATTTATTCATGAGAAACACACACAGAGAGAGAGGCAGAGACACAGGCAGAGTGAGAAGCAGGCTCCATGCAGGGAGCCTGACGTGGGACTCGAAAGCTGCCCACTTCTTCATCTTTTATTACAGTTTTCAGTTTAAAATATAACTTATCTGATATAAGGATTACCTCCCCAGTTTTCTTTTGGTGTCCATTAGCATGATAAATGCTTCTCCGCCCTCTCACTTTTCATCTGGAAGTGACCTTGGGACTAAGTCTCATAAGCAGCATATTGATGGATCTTATTTCTTTTTAATCTATTCTGATACCTTATGTCATTTGATTGGAGCAGTTAGTCCATTTACTTTCAGAGTAATTATTGAAAGATATGAATTTAGGGCCATCGTATTACCTGTAAAGTCACTGTTCCTGTAGATTGTTTCTCTTTCTTTCTACTCTTTGTTAATTTTGGTCTCTCTTTCCACGCAAAGAGTCTCCTTTAATATTTCTTGCAGGTCCTTTAGTTTTTGTCTTGAAATTCTTTATCTCTCCTTCTAAATGATATTTTGAATGATAGCTTTGCTGGATAAAAGATTTTTGGCTGCATATTTATTGCATTTAGTACAATGAATATAACAAACCAGTGCTTTCTGTCCTGCCAGGTCTCCGTGGACAGGTCTGCTGCCAGCCTGTGTCTATCCCTTATAGGTTAAAGACTTCTTCTCCCAAGCTGATTTCAGAATTTTCTCTTTATCTTTGCAATTTGCAAGTTTCACTATAATACGTCATGGTGTTGACCTATTTTTGTTGATCTTAAGGGGAGTTATCTGTTGCCTCTTGGACTTGAATGCCTGTTTCCTTTCCCAGATAGGGAAGTTCTTAGCAATAATTTGTTCAAATTAACATTCTGCCCCTTTTTCTCCCGTACTCTTCTTCTGAGACTCCGATAATATAGATATTATTTTGCTTTATGGAATTGCTGAGTTACCTAAGTCTATCTTTGTGATTGCATAGTTTTCTTTCCTTCTGCTTTTCAGCTTCCTTATTTTCCTTAATTTTATCATCTATATTTTGATTCACTCTTCTGCTTCACTCATCCTTGTTTTTATGGCCTCCATTTGGGACTACAATTGGTTATAGCATTTTTAATTTCAACCTGCTAGATTTTAGTTTTTTTTTTTTTTTTTTTTTTGCAGTTGATTTTATCTCCATAGTAAGGGATTCACTAGTGTCTTCTGTTTGTTTTTCAAGCTCAATTAGTATTCTTGTAATCATTGTTTTAAATTCTAATTCAGACATCTTACTTATATCTATATTTGATCAAATTTCTGGCTGAATACTACCTCCTGCTCTTTCTTTTGGGGTGAATTTCTTCATCTTGTCATTTGGTTCATAAAAGAAAAGAGGAAAAATAAAACCAATAAAAACAAAAGAAACTAGATCCTGGATGTGTTCTGGTCTGCTTATTAAAGCAAACTAGATCCCAAAATAAGGAAGGGGGGAAGAAAGGAAGGAAGGATGATATATATATATAATATATATATATATATCATCCTTACATATATATATATGTTTTATATATATATGTTATATATATATGTTATATATATAACAGTAAAACAAAAATAAATATATATAAAGTATACATAAAATTTTAAATTAAAAAAGAATTAAAAGAATTGAAAAAATAAGAAAATAACTGAAACAATAATAATAATAAACAAACCAGAGAAGTACAAAGGATGCTAGATACTATTTTCCCCTACAGCTGAAGCTTTGCAGCCCTCTATGGTCAGTAAACTTGGTGCAAGCCAGTTGCTTGTGCTGGTCTTCTGGGGGATGGATGGCCTGTTGTGCTGATTCTCAGGTGGGCTTGTCCTAGTGGAAACCCACCTCCAGGGCACAGGGAGGCAGAGCTTGGTGTAAGCAGCTCCAGACTCCACTAGGTGGCACTGTTTTGCTCCCTAAAGGCTTTCAGCACTGATAGGTGGGATGAATATGGCAGCACCCCACTCTTTTGCCCAGGAGCTGAAAATTCTTGCCCCCCATTCTTCAGAGAGTCCTCATAGAAGAACAACAAATCACTCTTGTCTCCTGGTTTCCATCAGAATCCTGTGTTCACCCTGCTTGTGCCCAAGATTTTTTTTTATCTCTGACTGAGTTTCAAAATTCCAAATTTTAGGAACTCCTGTGGCACGGGCCCACCCTGTTCCTCCCAGGGAGAATCCCACCATGCTTCTGCCTTTTGCCAGACCCACCCCAGGAAAGAGGTAGAAGGCAGCAGTTCACAGTTTACGGCAACACAGAGCTGGCACCTAGACTGTTCTCAGCCAGCTTCCACACTCCTATGTCTGGGAATGGTGTCACACTTAGGCATCACCCATTCTTCTTGCAACCCAGGGGATCCTCAGATCATGGAGGATTCTGCCCCAGTTTGCCACTTGAGCACCTTTAAGCCAGGCACGCCCCACACTGTAGCAGATTTCTAAAAGTGTCCTTAAACAGGCTCCCTCCCGCCACCCTACCCACATCTATATCACACCAGATTCAAGTCTCCACACCCCTACCTTCCAAAAGGTGATCACTTTTCTACTTGTAGACTTGCAGTATTTGTTCTTTTAGACCTCCAATTAATTTCTCGGGTGTTCAAATCATTTTTGAACAAATCATTTTCTACCTACTTGTATTCAAGGGACGAGACAAACTTAGGACCCCCCACCCGCTCCTCTGCCATCTTAACTCCTCAAATAATTACTTTAAATGTAAATATACTTAATTCTATGAAAAAAAGATATAAAGTGGATCAAAGGATTTAAAAAAAAACCCACAAGACCAATCTGTATGCTGCCTATGAGATTCACTTCAGATATAAGGATACACAGACTGAAAGGGAAGGGGTGGAAAAAGATATTACATGCAAAGGAAAACCAAAACAAAAGCTGGGGTAGCTATTCTTATATCAGACAAATAGATATTAAAACAAAGACTGTAATAAGGAGACAGAATATCACATAATTATAAAGAGGTCAATACAACATTTGTAAATATTTGTGCACCCAACATAGGAACACCTAAATAGGCAAAGGAAATATTAGACTAAAGGGAGAGACAGACATCAATACAATAGTAAGGGACTTTAATATCCCATTCACATCAATGGATAGATAATACTGACCAAAAAAAAATCACCCAGAAAACATCAGCTTTAAGTGACACATTAGACCAGATGGACTTAACAAATATAAATAGAACATTCCATCCAAAAACAGCAGACTGCACATTCTTCTCAAGTGTACATGGAACATTATCCAGGGAAGATCCTTTTATTTGGCTACAAAGCAAATCTTAACATATTTAAAAAGACTGAAGTCATATCAAGCATCCTTTCTGACAACAATGGTATAAAAATAGAAATCAATTTCAAGAAGGAAACTGGACAACTCACAAATAGGTGCAGACTAAACAACATGCTATTATTGAACAACCAGTAGGTCAATGAAGAAATCAAAAGTAAAATAAAAAAAAATACTATATTGAGACAAACAAAAATGGAAATATAACATCCTAGACTTTAGGATACAGCAAAAGCAGTTCTAGGAGAAAGTTCATAGTGATATAGGCTTATCTTAAGAAAAAGAAAAATTCAAATAAACAACCTAAGTTTACACTTAGTAAATAGAAAAAGAAGAAAAACCAATGCCCAAAGTTAATTTAAGGAAAAAACAAAGATCAGAGCAGAATTAAATTGAGACTAAAAAGGCAATAGAAAAGATCAATAAAACCAAGACCTGGTTCTTTAAAAAGATAAACAAAATTGACAAACTTTTAGCTAGAATTACCAAGAAAAAAAAGAGAGCTGAAATAAATAAAATTAAAAATAAAAGGGAAAGTTACAGCTAATACCACAGGAACACAAAGGATCATAAAAGACTATTACAAACATTTATATGCCAACAAATTGGACAACCTAGAAGAAATGGATAAATTCCTAGAAATATACAATCTTTCAAGACTGAATTATGATAGAAATTAAAATAGAAAACCAGAACAGATCAAACTAGTAAGAAGATGGAATCAGTAATTTAAAACTCCCTGCAAACCAAAGTCTAGGACCAGACAGCTTTACAAGTAAATTCTAACAAACATTCAAAGAGGAATTAATACCAATCCTTCTCAAATTCTCCCCCACCAAAAAAAGGAGAGAAAACTTCCAAACTCATTTTGTGAGGCATTACCTTGACACCAAAACAAAACTAGGACACATCAAAAAAGGAAAATTACAGGCCAATATCCCTGGTAAATACAGATGCAAAAATCTTCAAGAAAATATTAGGAAACCAAATTCAACAATACCACAAAAAGATCATATACCATGACTAAGTGGAATTTATTCCAGTTATGCAAGGATGGTTCAACATCCATAAATCAATTAACATGATACACCACATTAACAACATGAAGGATAAAAATAATACGATCATCTCCATTTTTTATAAAACCTACCAATAAAGTGGGTATAAAGAGAACATATCTCAAATTAATAAAGACCATATATGAAAATCCTGCAGCTAACATCATACTCAAAAGCTGAAAATTTTACCTCCATGATCAGGAACAAGACAAAGATGTCTATTCTTGCCAGTCTTATTCAACATAGTACTAGAAATCCTAGCCAAAGCAATGAGGCAAGAAAAAGAAATTAAAAGGCATCCAAATCGGAAAAGAAGAACTGAAAGTGTTACTATTTGCATATAACATGAAACTATATGTAGAAAACCCTAAAGAATCCACCTAAAAAACTATTGGAAGGAATAAATGAATTCAGTATAATTGCAGGATACAAAATTAATATAGAGTAATCTGTTGCATTTCTATACACAAATAACAATCCATCAGAAAGAGAAATTAAAAAAAACAATCCCACTTATAACTGCATCAGAAAGAATAAAATACTTAAGAATAAATTTAACTGAGGAGGTAAAAGATCTGTACACTCAAAACTGTAAGACATGGACAGAAGAAATTTAAAAAGACATAAATGGGAATATATTCTGTGCCCATAAATCAGAAGAATTAATATTGTTGAATAATGTCCATATTACTCAAAGCAATCTATAAATTCTATAGTCAAAATTTCAATGGCATTTTTCACACTTTTCACAAAGGCATTTCACAAATTGTAAAATTTATATGGAACAAAAGACCCCAAATATCCAAAGCAATCTTGAGGGAAAAGAAAGAACAAATCTGAAAAAAATAACAAAGGTATTATGATTCCTGATTTCAAACTATATTACAAAGCTGTAGTAATCAAAACAGTATGGTACTCACATAAAACATCCACAAAGATCAACTGAACGGAATAAAGAACCCAGAAATAAACCCATGCATCTATAGTCAATTAATTTAAGACAAAGGAGCCGAGAATTTACAATGGGGAAAAGAGAGTCTCTTCAACAAATGATGTTGGGAAAACTGGACAGCTACATGTGAAAGAATGAAACTGGACCACTTTCTAATATCATAAGAATATCATATCATAAAAATAAACTCAAAAGGTGTTAAAGACCTAAATGTGATGTCTTTTGCCTATTTTGTGATTGGATTGCTTGTTTCTTTGCTGTTGAGTTAATAAGTTCTTTATAGATCTTGGATACTAGTCCTTTATCTCATACGTCATTTGCAAATATTTTCTCCCATTCTGTGGGTTGTCTTTTAGTTTTGTTGACTGTTTCCTTTGCTGTGCTAAAGCTTCTTATCTTGATGAAGTCCCAAGTTCATTTTTGCTTTTGTTTCTCTTGCCTTCATGAATGTATCTTTCAAGAAGTTACTGTGGCCACCCCTGGTGGGGTCTTTGTCTAGTTTTGGAATTAAGGTGATACTGGCCTCCTAGAACGAGTTTGGAAGTACTCCATCTCTTCCTATCTTTCCAAACAGCTTTAGTAGAATAGGTATGGTTTCTTCTTTAAACGTTTGATAGAATTCCCCTGGGAAGCCATCTGGCCCTGGACTTTTGTGTCTTGGGAGGTTTCTGATGACTGCTTCAATTTCCTCCCTGGTTATCGGCCTGTTCAGGTTTTCTATTTCTTCCTGTTCCAGTTTTGGTAGTTTGTGGTTTTCCAGAATTGCGTCCATTTCTTCTAGATTGCCTAATTTATTGGCGTATAGCTGCTCATAATATGTTTTTAAAATCGTTTGTATTTCCTTGGTGTTGGTAGTGATCTCTCCTTTCTCATTCATGATTTTATTAATTTGAGTCTTTTCTCTCTTCTTTTTAGTAAGACTGGCTAATGGTTTATCTATGTTATTAATTCTTTCAAAGAACCAACTCCTGGTTTTGTTGATCTGTTCCACAGTTCTTCTGGTCTCTATTTCATTGAGTTCTGGTCAAATCTTTATTAACTCTCTTCTGCTGGGTGTAGGATCTATTTGCTGTTTTTACTCCAGCTCCTTTAGGTGCAAGGTTAGCTTTTGTATTTGAGTTCTTTCCAGTTTTTGGATGGATGCTTGTATTGTGATGTATTTCTCCCTCAGGACTGTGTTTGCTGTATCCCAAAGATTTTGAATGGTTGTATCTTCATTCTCATTAGTTTCCATGAATCATTTTAATTCTTCTCTAATTTCTTGGTTGACCCTTTCATTTTTAGCAGGATGGTCCTTAACCTCCACGTGTTTGAAATCCTTCCAAACTTCTTCTTGTGATTCAGAAATCTCACAGAGGAAGACATAAACATGGCCAGCAAGCACATGAGAAAATGCTCCGCATCAGTTGCCATCAGGGAAATACAAATCAAAACCACAATGAGATACCACCTCACACCAGTGAGAATGGTGAAAATGATAAATGAACAAAACAGGAAACAATAAATGTTAGAGAAGATGTGGAGAAAAGAGAATCCTCTTTCACTGTTGGTGGGAATGTGAACTGGTGCAGCCACTCTGGAAAACTGTGTGGAGGTTCCTCAAAGAGTTAAAAATAGATCTTCCCTACAACCCAGCAATTGCACTGCTGGAGATTTACCCCAAACATACAGATACAGTGAAACGCAGGGACACCTGCACCCTGATGTTTATAGCAGCAATGTCCACAATAGCCAAACTGTGGAAGGAGACTTGGTGTCTGTCAAAAGATGAATGGATAAAGAAGATGTGGTATATGTACACAATGGAATATTACTCAGCCATTAGAAACGACAAATACCCACCATTTGCTTCGACCTGGATAGAACTGGAGGGTATTACGCTGAGTGAAATGAGTCAATCAGAGAAGGACAAACATTATATGCTCTCATTCATTTAGGGAATATAAAGAATAGTGAAAGGGAATAAAGGGGAAAGGAGAAAAAATGAGTGGGAAATATCAGAAAGGGAGACAACTTGAGAGACTCCTAACTCTGGGAATGAACAAGGTGTGGTAGAAAGGGAGGTGGGCACGGGGTGGGGGTGACTGGGTGACAGGCACTGAGGGGGGCACTTGATGGGATGAGCACTGGGTGTTATTCTATATGTTGGCAAATTGAACACCAATAATAAATAAATAAATAAATAACCTAAATGTGAGACCTGAAACCATAAACTCCAAAAAGAAAATATAGGCAGTGAACTCTTGGTCATTGGTCTTAGTGGTATTTCTTCTGGATCTGTCTCCTCAAGCAAGGGAAACAAAAGCAAAATAAACTATTGAGATAATATCAAACTAAAAAGGTTTTGCACAGCAAAGGAAACCATAACCAAAATGAAAAGGCAACCTACCTAATAAGAGAAAATATTTGCAAATGATACATCCAATAAGGGGTTAATGTCCAAAAAATGTAAAAAAAAAAAAAAGAAAAACTCATACAACTCAATAGCAAAAAACAGTCTGATCAAACAAAAAAGACAGAGCATCTGAATAGACTTTTTTTTTTTTGAATAGACATTTTTCCAAAGAAGACATACAGATGACCAACAGATACATGAGAAGAGGCTTAACATTACTACTGGTCAGGGAAATGTAAATCAAAACCACAATAAGATATAATCTACACCTATTAGAATGGCTAGTATTAAAAAGACAAGAAATGACTGTTTCAGAGAGGATGTAGAGAAAAGGGAACTGTTTTGCACTGTTACTGGGAATGAAAATTGGTGTAGCCTATGGAAAAACAGTATGGAAGTTCCTAAAAAATTAAAAATGAACTATCATATGATTCAGCAATTCTACTTCTTTGTAAGTATCCAAAGAAAATGAAAACACTTAACTTGAAAACATATATGCATTACCATGTTCATTGTAGCATTATTTACAGGAGCCAAGATATGAAAATGACTTAAGTCTCCATTAATGGATAAATAAAGAAAATGTGATACACATGCACACAGGAATACTATGCAACCATAAAAAAGAATGAAATCTTGCTATTTGCAACAACAAGGATGAAACTCAACAGTATTATGCTATGTGAAATAAGTCAGACAGAGAAAGACAAACATTGTATTATCTCACTTATATGTCCAATCTAAAAACAAAACCAAGCTCATTGACATAGACAAAAGATTGGTGGTTGCCAGAGGTAGGGTGTGAGGAATGGGTGAAATGGGTAAAACTGGTCAAAAGGTACAAACTTCCAGTTACAAAGTAAATAAATCATGGAGATGTAATGTATAGCATGGTGACTACCATTAATAAAACTGTATTACATATTTGGAAGTTGCTAAGAGAGTTAATCTTAAAAATTTTCATTACAAGAAAAAAAATTTGTAATATGTATGATGATGGATGATCATTTCACAAAATACACAAATATCTAATCATTATGTTGTATGTCTGAAACTAATATAATGTTATCTAGGTCAATTATACCTCAATAAATAGAATATTTTATTTATTTTTTTGGTTTCTAACCTTTTCTCTTTTTTTTCTTCAAATTTTTACTTAAATTCTAATTAGTTAATATAACATCCAGTACAATACTGGTTTCAGGAGCGGTATTCAGTGATTTATCACTTACATACAACACCCAACACTCCACACAAGTGCCATCTAGCCCATCCCTCATCCACCTCCCTTCATCAACCCTTAGTTTGTTCTTTATCTTAAAAAGTATCTTATGGTTTATTTCCCCTCTCTCTTCCCACCCCCCATATGTTCATCTATATTGTTTCTTAAACTCCACATATGAGTGAAATCATATTTGTCTTTCTCTGACTTATTTCACTTACCATAATATACTCTACCTCCAACTATGTCGTTGCAAATGGCAAGATATCTTTTTAGTGTCTCAGTAATATTCCATTGTGTATTTATACCACCTCTAAAAATAATATTTTAAAAATAGTGTTTATCATTTGAGGCTAAGAATAAAAAAGAAAATTTTAAAGACCTAACTAATGAGATAATCTAGAAGAATCATTGTTAGAAAAAAATTTTTCATTTTTTGTTAAAGATTTTTTTTTAAGTAATCTCTAGACCCAATGTGGGGCTCAAACTTTCAACCCTGAAATCAAGAGTTGCATGCTCCATGGACTGAGCCAGTCAAGCACCCCAGAAAAAGAATTTTTAAACCATATATAATATCTAACATATATTTTCTGCTGAAGAAGAAACTTTCCTTCAAAGGTTTCCATCTTAAAAATTCATAAAAAATAGAAAAGTATAGAATCAAGTTTTAGTTGCTTTAATTGACCTCCATTCACATGTTTCAGGCCAAGACCCTCTACACTTCTTCTAATGGAAGTTCCCACATTTAATATATCATTTTCAAATAATCAAAATTAGATATTTATAATATGATTCCATACTACTTCAGTTCTAAAGCCAGTGTATTTAGTGAAGTCTGCTCGTTAAATGTTTTCAGAAACTCCAAGAGGTTTTGTTCTAAAGCACCAAACCTAATGAAAAATAAACAAGCTTTTATAGGCAAAACACAAACATGCATACACATCCTCACAGTTTTACTATTTCATTAATAATATTAACATAATTCATTTACTGAGTGTTTATTGTGTGTCAGACCTGTGCTTAACACTTCATGGATATTATCTCCTACCACCCACTACAATTTCATAAAATGGACTGTATTTCTTTTTTTATTATTATTATTGGAGTTCAATTTGCCAACATTTAGCATAACACCCAGTGCTCATCCCGCCAAGTGCCCCCCTCAGTGCCCGTCATCCAGTCACCCCAACCCTCCATCCACCTCCCCTTCCACTACCCCTTGTTCATTTCCCAGAGTTACGTGTCTCTCATGTTTTGTCACCCTCACTGATATTTTCACTCATTTTTTCTCCTTTCCCTTTATTCCCTTTCACTAATTTTTATATTCCCCAAATGAATGAGACCATATAATGTTTGTCCTTTCCCGATTGACTTATTTCACTCAGCATAATACTTTCCAGGTCCCTCCACGTCGAAGCAAATAGTGGGTATGTGTCGTTTGTAATGGCTGAGTAATATTCCATTGTATACATATACCACATCTTCTTTATCCGTTCATCTTTCGATGGACACCGAGGCTCCTTCCACAGTTTGGCTATTGTGGACATTGCTGCTATAAACATCAGGGTGCAGGTTGGACTATATTTCTGTTCTCATTTTATTCGCCTTTTTATAATACTTAAAAAATAAGATTTTAAAAGGGTTAAACAAATTGCTCAATGTCATATCCATTATGGGTAATAGTAATAACCTTGGTTAAATAAAACATTAGATTGGAAATAGAACAATTACTACATGAACAAAACAAATTTGTTGATCATTGATTGATTTTAACAGAGTTGAGGGTTTGGTTTTACCATACCTACATATGCATGGTGACCTAAAACACCAAGGACTCAAAGAAGTATATAACTATAAAACAAACAAGATGTTCACTAACACATCATCCTTTCCATTCCAAATAAAGATTTCTGTTTCTCTCACTTATATAATTATAATTCAAAAGCTCAAAAAATAATCCTGTAGAAAATATCAATTAATAGTTTGCCATGAATAAACATTGATGTGGTCTGTGATTAATGTTTAAGAAATGAATAGAGTTGTATCCAATGGAGTGGTCTTCCCTGGTTGCTGAGTTTCAAGGAGCAGAAATCTGAAGTTCAAAATGAACGGACATAATCATCAGGAAATTGAGTGACAGTCACCCCTCTGAATGATCATTGTCATCCTGTTTGTGTTTCTATTTCTTACTGGAGTTTTATTGAAATTTTTAAACAGGGGATCCCTGGGTGGCTCAGCGGTTTAGTGCCTACCTTCAGCTCAGGGTGTGGTCTAGGAGTCCGGGAATCAAGTCCCGCATTAGGCTTCCTGCATGGCGCCTGCTTCTACCTCTACCTATGTCTCTCTCTCTCTCTCTCTCTCTCTCTCTGTGTCTCTCATGAATAAATAAATAATCTTTATAAATAAATAAATAAATAAATAAATAAATAAATAAATAAATTCTTAAGCAGTCTTACATTTGGATATTTTGTCTTTTCTTGCTTAAGAAGAAGCTCATTCAGGGGCAAAAATTTCAAAGTAATTACCAGGTAGTGGTCACATTATTTCAGTATTTGCCAGGGACTATCTTTATCCGTATAGAACATATGTGTTCTCAGTCCACTCTACCGCTCTATGCCAGCAAGACCCTTGATGCTGCTCTTGACACAGTCAACATCAATCTTCTCTTTAAGCACCATAGAGCATAGTACCAAAAAATAATTCTGCAGCATTGACTTTCCTGGCCTAAGTGAGACACATGTCAAGTTAATATCAAAGCTTGTTAGAATAGGATCTGCATTTCTTCTCTCTAATCATTAGTTAAGCGATCCTATTTCTGATTTTATAATTCTCTTTTTGGAGTTCTGGTGTGTACTTCAAAATCTCCTAAGCGCTGTTAGAATATTTCTTTTTGACCTAGAAAGGGGAAGCTATAATAGATTCCCTGCTGAGTTAAATCCCCAAAAAAGAACTGCTTGGTCAAAGCAGTTATTTAACAACATCTCTATTTCCATTTTCATTAAGAAAAATGTGACAAAATGAAAACACCAAGTTTTACCTTTGCCCAGGGCCTCTACAGATGGAACTCTTTCTTAGCATTGGGGCAGAGAGGGAGCTCTGGACTTGGCACCAGAAACAGAATTCTAGTTGTCCAGCACTCTGCCATCAACCTCGTAGCCTGCTAAGAAACTCCAACCTCTCCATCCATAGCCAAGCTTATTCACCTCCAAAATGGGCTCACAGTGCAAAAGCCCAAACTAATTCATTTACGTCAGCTGCAAGTCACTTGCCCAAGTTTTCTTTTTTTTTTTTTTAAGATTTTTTAAATTTATTCATGAGAGACACAGAGAGAGAGAGAGAGAGAGAGAGAGAGAGAGGCAGAGACATAGGCAGAGGGAGAAGCAGGCTCCCTGCAGAAAGCCTGATGTAGGACTCTACCCCAGGACTCCAGGATCAGGCCCGAGCCAAAGGCAGACGCTCAACCGCTGAGCCACCCAGGCGTCCCTGGCCCAAGTTTTCAAAACACAAACAGTAGACACTTGATTCAATAAACCAGAAAAGTAACTACCAGTATTGGCACTGTAGTTTATTCTGGGAGAATCTAATTAGAATACTTTGATGCTCTGTAAGAGTATGACAGGAAAAAATGGGCAACTTTGCTAAGTTGGGCTCACCGAATTAAATATATTGACTGTACTTTAAAAATTCCATATTCAATATCTTACTTACCAATTCATTTTCAGAAAGATTCTCAAAAAGCTTCAGACTCACTTATCTTCCAATATGTCCAAATAGACACTCACGTGCACATGAAGTATGTTTGCAGGGGAAGTAACTAAATTAATAGCATCTAGTTGGGTGCGTTTTTTACTGATAGCTACTAGAACTATATTTTGTCCACACAACAGTCCATCTAACTTAAAATAAATCCAGATAATAACAGGCTTTCCACAGAGCCTACAGAAAGGGCTTCGTTTCACAAAGGTCAGCAGATCAGTTCCATTCGTCACGCTCTGCAGTAGTTAACAAGAGTCTAGATAGCATGTTTATCACTGTAACACTAGAATGTTGTTTTTTTTAATTCATCATTTCAACTACTTAGTTTGCCATAACAAAGCACTGGCTTAAAATGCAGCATTGAGCTTTCCTTCTGATTTAAAAGCTGTATGCCTCTCTGACAGTTCTGAGCAATGCTTTTTATGGCTTTGTTTACCTTGTTCTAAAATGAAATGACAATTCATTTTTCACAAATAAGCTGAAGAGTCTTTACAGCAGATATTTTTTCCTCTGAAGTAAATTTAAAAGAGGTTTTCAGATGTATACATTTTTTCTTAGTAGCAAATGGAAAATACTTCCAAAAATTTTGCTTTCTGACATCTGGGAGAAAGCCTTATAAAGCAGAATCCATTCTATAACCAAATGGCAAACTCTCTGAAAGTTATAATTTGCACCTCTTTTTTTAAGCTGGCTCTACACCCAACATGGGGCTTGAACTCACAACCCCAAGATCAAGAGTCACATGCTCTTACCAACTGAACCTGTCAGGCACCCCTTTGCATCTCTTTTTATTTTTTATTATTTTTTAAAGATTGTATTTATTTATTCATGAGAGAGAGAGAGAGAGGGAGGGAGAGAGAGAGAGAGAGAGAGAGAGGCAGAGACACAGGTACAGGGAGAAGCAGGCTCCATGCAGGGAGCCTGACGTGGGACTCGATCCTGGGTCTCCAGGATCATGCCCCGGGCTGAAGGTGGCACTAAACCGCTGAGCCACCCGGGCTGCCCTGCATCTCTTTTTAAACACACAGTTTTACACATGCTAGGGTTTGGTAGTTTCTTTCCTATTATATTAGAAATAATAGAAATAATAGAGTCATTGCTTTAGAACAAGAAAGAAAGTGGCTCTTGGACATATGGATCTTAGACTAAAAAGTATAAATTTTGAAATGTCCTTCCGTTTTTTCATTTTGAGGTAGCTATGCTTTTTAAAATTTACTTCTAACTTTCTTTACTCAGCATAGGGCTATGGAAAAATTCCAGAGTAGAAGCAAAAGATTTCAAGTCTTATTTATTTCTGGGCTCTAGCATTAGTTTTTAGGAAATATTAGTTCTTGAGAAAATATTAAAACTCCATGGGTCTCAGTTCTCAAAATAAATAAAACCAGACAAGAGAGTCTTCCAGTCTTCGAAGTCTACAACTCCATGAGACTATTATTTCATAATTTAAAGGAGGCAATTGGATATACATAAGATAGTTTGAGTCCATAATGAATATCAATGAATTCTGGTATTACCTACCACAGGAATAGCTGCTCATGGTAAGATTTCAGAAAGCAAAGATGCATCTGAAACTAAGCATGTTTTTAGAATGATTCCTCTTCATTAATTAAGGCTTTTCTTTCTTCCGGAATTTTCCTAGGGTATTACATACAATGGCATTTGAATCTGCTTCCAATGATACATCTTTCCTTTTAGGGAACTGCTTATCTTAAATATGATAAATTTACTTTTGTCATAAAAGTGAAATGATGCATTTTATGACATGTTTATCTCTTACAAATATTTGAAGAAAAGAAAATGGGTCTCTACCTCGCACACAATATGTAAGCTAAAATAGCTTATAGGCATAACACTTGGTATTTAATTATCCTATACTATCATCCAGAGCTCACATAAATTTTTAATATTAATCCATAGGTATATAGTATTAGCTATATTTTATACATAAGGAAACAAACAGAGGATAAACATGAGACCTACTCATGAATACATAGTAATCTCTGAGCATGTCAAATGTAAAAGCCCTTACTTTGCCATCCCAGTGAAAGCCATTATGCTTAACTCACTACTACTACCTTCCCTCTGCCTCTTAAATTTTTTAATTGGTATATTCCCAAATATCTTTATAGTATTGACAAAAATTTTGGCTACAATCACTAACAACATTAAAAATCATAAGCAAATACTCACAATAATATGAGCATACAGTAAAATAAAACAAGAGACTAATATTATCTTTAATATATACATTCCTGGAACAAACTGATAGGAAATAAAGGTAGGAGTTAATAAGTGAGCATAGAATATGAATTGGATATTTAAAAATAAGGGAAAAATTAATAAATCTATTTTAAAAGTCTAAACTCATTTTAAAGAGCACAATTATTACAATGAGCACTGAGTAATGTATAGAATTGACGAATCACTATATTGTAAACCTGAAACTAATATAACACTGTATGCTAACTATACTGGAATTAAATTTTTAAAAATTTCAAAAAGTTCAAACTCATTAATAATGAAAGGTATACAAATTGACACTGCAAGACCTACCTTCCTTAACATGTCAAAAGAAAAGATTTACAGAGGGCTAGTACTCAATGAGGGGGATATGGTGAGATAGCTATTCTCATATACTGCTGGAGGGAATTTAAGTCATCACATTCTTTCCTGGAAAGCAATTTGGGAATATGATGTGTATTAAGAATCTTAAAGATGTTCCATCCTGTTGGGCCCAGCAATTCCCCTTTTAGTAATGTACCCAAAAAAGATTATCAAAATACACATAGATATGCCAAAAAAGCCCATTTTCATTACAATTATTTATAACAAAAAATAAAGGAGAACAATGTTCTAAAAATAAATCATTAAATAAACTATGACCCATAGGACAGAAAATTATATGACCCCTAACATTTTTTCATAAAATATTTTCAGTGACATAGGAAAAGGTTAATGAAATACTGGGGGCAAGTTGAAAGAGTGTATACACAGTGTGACCTCAAATATGTTAATAATTAAGATGGATCATAGACTGCAACATTAAAATAAAACCATAAAGCCTTTCAAAGAAACATAGGAGAATATTTTCATAACCTGAGACTAGACAAAGATTTCTTAGGCAGAATACAGAAAGTGATAACCATAGAAGAAAATTTTGTAAATTCTACCTCAAAATTTTGTAAAAAAATAAAATTATAAATCAGGAGTTGGTGAATGGGTAGAGGAATCAATAGAACAAAAATTATAGAAAAATAATAATTAGAATGTTGAACATTTTTGAACTTTGGTGATTGGTTCATGAGATTACAGTGCAAAAATAAATCATTCTGTTTACTTTGTATATGTTTTAAATTTTTATAATAAAAAATCTAATAAGCAAAGGAAAATGACATGTGTCAAAGGAACATACTTATAGAGATGACGATTCTGTGACATTCTCCTGAATTGAGCTCCATTTTAGCTATGCTTTCATAATGTTTCTTGGGCAGGTCATCTAGGCTTGATTTACTCATCCAGAAGATGCATTCATTATATAGACTTACCAAGAGCATTCACTAGTTACAAGACATTAGACTCTATGGTGGGTTTAGCTGACATTATCACTAAAGTTTTATTCAGCATTTAAATTCTATAACCATTTTATATCACAAATGCAGGTCATCCTCCCTTTGCTATATATAATTCTCATTACTTCTAACCTTTATATCTTGTGTTTAGTGTTCCCACTTGTAGAAATGAGATTCAATAGGCCAGGGCAGCAGTCATCTTTCAGCAGATTTATTTTCTACTAAAGTCTTTTGGTCCAGTGAGTTTTCTAGGAGACTAATATGTTCAAGAAAATAGATGACAATATGGAGACTTTTATGAAAGGACTGGACTCTACCTGAAGGAATTAAAATAAAATTCTTGTATAAATAAGCAAAAATCACTAAATGAATAATTACAAAAATTAAGCATGATTCTAAAGGCAGATTAAATTCAGTATATGTGAAGATTAGTGAAAGTGAAGATAGTTTAGTATAAAATATCCAGACTGAAATACAGGAAGAATTTAAAAATGGAAAAGGCAGAAAACAGATAAGATACATATAAGATGACATCAAAAGGTCAAATACATATTTAATCAAAGAACCATAATAATAAGAAAGATTTGGTAAAAACATTTGTGGGGGGGTTTGTTTTATTTTTTAAACAATATTTGAATCAAAGAATGGTTGAGAACTTGTAAAAATGATCAACATCAAGATTTAGGCTCAAGAAACTGTAAAAATCCCAAGCAGTGTGGAAAACAAACCCAAACAAAGAAAAACTTCAACTCTTGTTTTAGCTCAAGTCGTGATCTCAGGGTTGTGAGATCAAGCCCTGCATCAGGCTTGAGATTCTCTCTCCCTCTCCCTCTACCCCTACTTCTTGCACTTTCCTTTTCTCTCAAATAAATAAATCTTTTTTAAAGACTCATAGCCAAATTATTGAAAATGAAAAATAAAGAGAAAATTAAAAATCAGCCATGTGGGGCAGACACAGGTGGATGTTATCTTCAAGGGCTCAACTGCAGTGAGACTTACAGTTGACTACCAAACATACACAGTGAATGTAGAAATCAGTGGAATAACACATTTTAAGACGCTGAAAGAAGAGGCTGCCAGCCTACAATCCTATAAATATCATATACTCAATAAACTATATAATTCAATAAAAATATCCTTCAAAAAAGAAAATGAAATAAAGATGTTTTAAGACAAACAAAAATGGAGAAAATTTGTCACCAGCAGACTTTCCATAAAAGAAAATACAAAGGGAATTTTTCAAGTGACCTCAGATGGAAGCAGAGAATGTACCAAGAAATGAAGAGCAAAAGAAAAGGTAAAAGTGGCAAAATATGAATAAATATCCACAATAGAAAAATAATTACATCATAGGATTTTAAAAGTATATAAAAATAAAAAATAAAATGCACAACAGAAACACAAAAGTTGAAGGAGAACAAACGAAGTTTAAGTTTTTAAATAATTGCATTATCTGAGAAGTGCTAAAAGTTCTAATTCATGATAAACTCTAATAAACCAAGGGTACATAGTGAAATGTTTATTTTTATTTTTTTTTAATTTTTATTTATTTATGATAGTCACAGAGAGAGAGAGAGAGAGAGGCAGAGATATAGGCAGAAGGAGAAGCAGGCTCCATGCACCGGGAGCCCGACGTGGGATTCAATCCCAGGTCTCCAGGATCATGCCCTGGGCCAAAGGCAGGCGCTAAACCGCTGCACCACCCAGGGATCCCTATACTGAAATGTTTGGAGCAACCACTGAACGATTGATATATACATGTACACTTAACAAGCTCATATGGAGAGACAGAATAAGCTTAAAATACCTCATTAATCTAAATGAAGACAAGACAGGTATATATTTCCACCTTTTGAATAGAAGTAGAACTCCACAATCTGGAGATAGATAGAGGTCTTTGGCTTATTTTGATGGGGAAAGAGAGAGAGAGAGAGAGAGAGAGAGAGAGAGGAACACTTTTAATTAAGTCATGAGTACTGACAAAAAAATACTGTTAATTTTATATTTGGCTTCTGAAATTACTGTGTTTAAATCTATGAAGTTACCCAGGATAAAGAAAAATTACCCAGGATAGAAACTTTGTGATAGGGTTCAATAATGTATAGAAATTACTTCCACAGAAAGAAAAGTAATTTCAAAAACACAGGTAGTTCTGGGGAAGCCAATTTACTCTAAGAGGCTGAAACATTCAGCATAATTTAATGCAGAAGGAAGAGTGACAAAAATCACTTTTTAGGAGATGATGGGAAACCTGAAATTTTATCGAAGGATCTAATTTACTTGAAGGATGTTTGTTCATAATCCAAGAAAACAGTATTTTATAGATGTGATTTTGTCCTCTGAAAGCTTACTGCAGCAATGCTCAAAACCATACTAGACTTAAGAATTTTTATACTCTTAGTAACTACATCTCCCAAAGTAGCTCAGAGGAGACACCTTTAAATGAATATATTTTAACAAAATCTTTTAAAGAGAATTATGTGTTTGTATGTACACACACACAACAGAGGCATGAGTGGAAGTAACTGATATCACAGGTGTTCCACATATAAAATTTCAAGATAATTGGGAACTTCAGGGATGTTGAAAACATAGAGATTTAAAGAGTGTGGCATGCCTGGCCAGGGGACGGAAACTCTACATTGCTTCCCACATACCTTGCCTTATGCATCTCTTTCACCTGGCTATTCCTGAGGTATATCTTTTTATAATAAACCACTGATCTAGAATCACAAAGAGAATACTTTGAGATGGAAGAAAAAAGTCTCAGGAAATTTGTCATTTCTGTAAGATGCTGATCTCAGTATTTCTCCAAGCTACCAGACACAAGACCAATATAAATAGGAAGACATCAAAAAAAATAAAATAAATAAAAATAGGAAGACATCTTAAGAAATTCTTCACAAACACCCCCTAAGAAATCTTAAAATGAGGGTCTATGATCTTTGCCTGTGCAAATGAATAATGTTTAAATCTTCCCACTGACCAAAGAATGAAGATCTCATCAAAAAATAGTTTCAGAGCTTGGAGCAGGAAACACATTATCAGCAGAACTCTCAAATTGTGTGTTCCTTGTATTACATGAATACAATTATTTAAAATAAAATGTTAGTTTAAAAAAAGAGAATGTTGGTATTATTATATAATAATATATATAATAATATATTATATATATTATAATATAATATAATATAATATATTATTATTATTATTATAAGATGACCAAAAATTCAAGATAACTGAAATTTCTTGATGAAGGGTCACTACCTTTTTAAAGAAAACATATTAACTACTTAGCACAGAAATTTTTTTAAAAACCTATTACACACTTTCCAATATATTTAAACTCACAACAACAGAGTTGTGCTTTTATTGACAACTAAAGAATCAGTGATTATTAGTCATTGATTATTATACTATCCTGCAATGCTCTCAGGGACTACAGGAGAGCTAAAATAAACTCCTTTTTCAAAAAAAAATTTACTCCTTTTAAAAAAAATTCTCTTGTTTTTTAGTTTTCCTACTTCCTTCATTAACTTTAGGCCACAATTGCTACTTTCACTACTGCCAGTGTTTCTGCCTTGTCCAGGCTTTCCTAATTTGTAAAATTGGAAGCCAATGCCCAACATAATATTACATAGGATCTTCATAGAGACCTTGGATGCACTCTCATGACTCAGGTCAATGTTGGCCATGGAAAATGCAAGGATGTTTTGGGGATGCCACTTTTCTCCTTTTGGTGTTTGGGAGGTATTTCACAAAGGTGAGCTTTCCCTATAAATGAATTGCATGGAAGTAACAATTATATGTTTATTCATTTTTATTAATGAGACTACTTCTCTCTGAACTTCAACCTTTTCACTTTCAGGAAATGGGTTTAGTTCCCAGATGTGAGGGAGGTGAGGGAGAAAGAAGCTACTGCTGAGTCAGTAGGGATCATACTAGATAAAGCTCAGTCACTACCGTGAAACCAAATTTAATTCTTACAGCCAGTCTATGAGGCAACTCCATTTTACTATTAAGAAAAAGAAAAGACTAACAGAAGCAAGGTTCAGAGATGTGGGATTCCAACCCTGGCATGGCTCACTGCCTCCTTTTATTCCTTCCACTATGCCAAAGTTTTGGAAAGTCTCAGGGAATAACTGGAAAGGACCAATGCTGGAGAGCATACTATGGTAGAAATATAGCTCCATTATTCTGGGCAATATTATTGTGGCTCTAAAACCACAAAGATGAAAAAGATAGCATAAAAATCTAAAATCCTCTAGTGAAAAAGTGAATAATCCTAAATAACAAATAGTATGTATTGGAGAAAGACAAGAATGGATTTTAATGAATCTTAAGTTTTTTCTTAGGTCGTATTTTTAAACTATTCTAAAGGGAAATTATGGATAATCACCAAGGATCAAAATTAACCTGTAGGAGGCATAGGGTAAGGCAAGGACAGTGAACCTGAATCTCTGGAAAATTCCTAGTGACAGAATCATGTAAATTTGCATAACTGGCTTTGTGAAGGTGGGGAGACCCTATTGGTAGGTCATAAATGTTACTGAATTGCCTGATTTGAAGATTAAATGTTGTAAGAAAAAAGACTGTGGCTTATGCTTTTCTGAAAAAGATTAGAAGATGAGCTTTCCCCAGGTATAATTTGAATTGCAAATGAGCATCCAGTGGAAGTACACTTGACAAAATGGACAAAAATGTAAAGATGGACAGAGAGAAGTTCAAGAGTGGGAGGATAGATTTAAATGTCACTCGTATACAGACTGCAGCTACATTTTGAGTGGCTGAGGATGGGGCCACTCAAAACCCAAATAAACTGGAAGAAAAGCCAAAGGCACAGTTTTGGGGAAACCCTCTGAGTCCAACAGGAGTGGACAAAACATTAATTACAGGTAATAAAAAGTGATTAGGCAAACTATTCCCTATTTGCTATATACCCTATAATTTTGTGCTGCCAAGTAATGATTTGTCAAGACTAAAATGGTTATGTTTCCTCACCATGAAAAATAAACCTTTCCTCCATTTTCACGGTAGCGGTTTTTGTGGATTTTGGTTTGGTTTGGTTCAATTTAATTTACGAATCTGTTGTCTTCTGAAAAACTGATATATGGAAGATAACTCAGATGCTCCTAAAAAGAAATCTGGCATTTCCTGCTTCTTAACCTCAGAATCTAACAGAGTCTCTTCTTGGAATGATGTTGACTGGTTTACAGTTTAACAGCCACAAAAATAGTCAAGAGACACTGATTTTAGGACAGTGGTGATATGTGTTTAAGGATGCAGATATCACAGGGAGGCTACATCTTGGTCTGTCAGTCCAAATAGCCTTCAGAGACTGAAATATATCTGTCAGGCATGTCAAATTTTCTTTGGGATCACCCTACTAAGTTACTTAGAGAATTTAGCTAGTGTGCTTCTGGATCCCTGAGGGACAAGATATAATAAGTTCTAACACTTCTAGACTATTCATTTGGCTGTCTAGACCTGCTATGAAGTGAATTTCTATTATCTTCATTTTCAAATGAGGAAACTAAAGTGCAAGAAGTCAAATAATTTGCACAAGATCTTGCTAGAATCTAAATAATGGAAACTATATGACAACTTAATTCCTCTCCCCTCTTCCAGGTCCCCTCCCTGCTGGAGCATGTGTGTCAGACAATGGAATGTGCCCACTTCGACCCGTGGTTATAAGTGTCCTCTTTTTTTTGTTTTAAGAACTTTCTTTATTAAAATATAGCAGATATACAGAAAAGTGCACAAATCTTAAGTATAAATCTCAGCTAATTTTTATAAAGTGAACAATTCATGTTACCACCTTCGAGATCAAATAAGAGATCAAAGATAGAACACTATCAGCACCCTAGAAGGCCCCAGACTCTCTCCCTCTTGCCAAAAGAAATTACTACTCTGACCTCTACCATCATAAACTATATTTGCCTACTATGGAATTTACTATAAATGACATCATGAAACATGAGCTCTTTTGTGTCTGCTTCTTTTGTCCAACATTTGTGAAATGTAACCATGTTACTGCCTACTGACATAATTTATGCATTTCATTATTGTGTAGTATTCCTTTGGGACCATATACCACCATATATTTGTTCATTTTACTGTTGATGGGAACTTGAGTGGTTATGAGTAATACTACTCTTCACATTGTTATACGTGTCTTTTGGTGCATTTCTATAAAGATTATGCCTACAACTAGGATAGGTAGGATGTGCAGCTTTATAAGATACTACCCAACAATTTTTCAAAGTGCTTGTGTCAATTTATACTCCCTCAGGCAGTGCAGGAGAGTTGCAGTTATTCCAAATTCTTGTCCTGGTGACACTTAGAACTGTTTTTTTTTGTTTGTTTGTTTTTGTTTTGTTTTGTTTTGTTTTGTTTTTAGCTATTTGGAATGAGTTTATAGTAGAATCTCATTTTTCTCAGATTTTATTGAGATATAACTGACAAATAAATTGTGTAAATTTAAGGTATACAATGTGATGATTTGATATACATACATATTGTGAAAGGACTACCTCAATAAGGTTAGTTAACACACTCATCACCTCATATCGTTACCATTTGTGTGTGTGTGGTAAGAACATTTAAATCTACTCTCTTAGAAAATTTCAAGTATACAATATTTTAACTAGTCACCACATATATTAGAACTTAATCATCTTACAATGCAAAGTTTATCTCCTTTGACCAACATCTCCTCATTTCCTTTACCTCCCCACCTCTGGTAACCACCATTTCACTCTCTGCTTTTGTGAATTCAACTTTTTAAGATTCCATATATAAGATCATGCACTATTTGTCTTTCTGCATCTGGGTTCTCTCACTTTATATAATGCCCTCAGAGTTCATTTGTGTTGTCACAAATGGCAGGACTTCCTTTTAAAGGCTGAATAATATTCCACTGCGTACATATACCACAGTTTCTTTATCCATTCATCCATCAACATCCATCCATTTAGGTTGTTTCCATGTAGTGGCTATTATGAATAATGCTGCAATAACATAAGGTGCAGATTCTCTCTTTGAGATGGTGATTTCATTTCCTTCAGATATATACCCAGAAGTGGGATTGCTGGTAGTTCTATTAATTTTTTTTAGGAAACTCCATATTGTTTTCCATAACACCAACAATGGGGCAAAAGGGTTCCCTTTTCTCCATATCCTTGAAAACACCTATTACTCCTTGTCTTTTTGATAACAGCCATTCTAACAAGTGGGAGGTGATGTCTCATTATGGTTTTGATTGGCATTTCTCTATGATTAGTGGTATTGAACACCTTTTTATGCATCTATTGACTATTTGTATGTCTTTTTTTTTGAAAATTATCTATTCATGTCTTTTGCCCATTTTAAAATTGGATTATTTGGTGCTTTTGCTACTGAGTTATATAAGTTATATATATTTTTATATTTTAGTTCTTTTTTAAAAAAAAGATTTTATTTATTTATTCATGAGAGACACAGAGAGAGAGAGAGAGAGAGAGGCAGAGACACAGGCAGAGGGAGAAGCAGGCTCCATGCAGGGACTCGATCCCAGGTCTCCAGGATCACGCCCTGGGCCAAAGGCGGTGCTGTTTAGCACTGAGCCACCGGGGCTGCCCTAGAGAAGCTTTTTAATTTGATGTAATCCCACTTGTTTATTTTTGCTTTTGTTGCTTGTGATTTTGGTGTCATATCCAAAAAAAAAAAAAAAAATCACTGCCAAGACCAATGTCAAGGAGCTTTTTCTCTGTTTTCTTTGAGTCTCCTTTTTCCTTTTTAAAAATTTTAAAAAAGATTTTATCTATTTATTTTTAAAAGAGAGAGAAAGAGTATGCACAAGAAGAGGGGGTGGGGCAGAGGGAGAAGCACTCCTCACTGAGCAGAGAGCCAGATGTGGGACTTGATCCTGGGATCATGACTTGAGTTGAAGGCAGATGCTTAACAAACTGAGCCACCCAGGCACTTGAGACTCCTTTTTTATTAGTCTAGTTAAAGATTTTCAATGCTGTTTATCTTTTCAAAAACCAACCATTCATTTTGTTGATCTTTTCTATTGTTTTTCCAATCTCTATTTCATGTATTTCCACTCTATTATAATTTTTGTCTGTAATTATCTTCTTCATGGCATCTAACAGGCCACAAATATGAGCAAGGGTGATATCTAAGATTTTACAGCCCAAGGATGAATGTGTTCTCAGATAATCTGAGTTAAATGCTGAAAGCATGGTTCCATAGAATACATATTACAATGACATTTGAATTATTTTTATTCTGCATTTAGCATAAATAGAAATCTGTGTGCCGAGCTGAAATAATAACCACTTTGTCTAACATTGTTTCTCGAGAAAATATGCTTCAAATTCTAAATATCAGATTATTAGATGAATCATTGGAACATAACTCACTTATAGATCGAGGCTATAACTCAAATATAAAAACTCCCATTAGTATTATAAGAGTTAGTAAAATTTTATAACCATGAATAAATCTTATATAAAAGATAAACTCTCCTATATTTTAAACTCTGAAAGTTAAAACTTGCCATTTTTATCCACAGTAACTTGTGAGAAAACAAAGTTTTTCTTCTTACAACTACACGGCTCACCTGACTTTCCTTAGTGTCTGACTTATGTCAGAAAAGGTACATCCTTTTCAAATTTATACAGTAGAGAAAAGACTGCATTTCTTCTTCATGGGAGCTGATTAAGTCTGGCTCATGCCGGCTTCCTGGCATGTGGGTCACAAGTGTGGGTAAGAAGTCATAGTCACTAATGACAGTCTGAAGTAGACACTGGCTGCCTGATTTGAAATGGGTGGTTCCATAAAAAAAAATTAAGGTTATGATTGACTTCACGGCTGAATGTGAGGGTGGGAGTAGGGGAGGAAGAACAGCCCTGAACTTGAGAAACAAAGGGACATTTTTCAGCAAGCAAGAAATAAATGGCTTCCTGTACCCCCAGGCTGCTTCTGCTCCAGAAAAATAGAACCACTTTACTTGTTAAACAAATGTCCAAAATGTGCGGTCTGCTTTAGAACCAATAGTAAATATATACTGCTATCATATTCTTGAGAAAACCTATTGCAACTCTTTTTTAAGCATGTCTTTCTATACATCCATATATTTGCTCAGTCCAAGGGAAAAAGCCCAGGGCAACCCTATCTTCAGAGAAAGTACCTCATGAAGAACGGATACTCTGTATCTAAAATATTCTTATCTAACTTCCTGGCCCACTGCATCTGTGTGTGTTCTTTGTTTCACCTTTGTACTCAGTCACTAAACTCCTCCCCTTCAACAATTTCTTTAAAAAAAAAAAAAATCAATTCAATCACAGCAAATTTTCTCTGAGGTTGTAAATTTCTGGAAGATTTAGGACATTTTGGGGAGATACTGCACCACATTCCACCACCTCTATGCTCTTCTTTCTACTTGTTCCATTTCCTTCAATCTCCCCACTTCCCTGTTCAGATTAATTCAGTATGCCCCTCTATCAGTCAGGACGGGCTAACGTGCTGTGGTACAAAACCACGGTGAAATCAATGGCTTAATACAAACATTTACATAGAAATGAGAACTTCACTGATGTGCTTTGATTATACCTATAGGATAATCTAAGCCTAAACTCTACATTTATGTCTTTTACAACATAGGTAGTTATTCAGATACTGAAAAGATTATAAAATGCCAGAGAGGACCTTAAATTCCCAAAAAAGGCAATTAACTTTATTTTGGCATTATGGTTACTAAATAAGTATTTGCTTCAGAATCATGTAGGGACTTGAGACATTTAGATGCCTGGGCCCAATCCACAGATAATTTGATGTGGGGTTCAGGACTCTACATTTTTAACAATGTATTCAGAATACCCCCAGAAACAATATCTCCACATTGTTCAGAAACAATGTGTTCAGAAATACCTCCACAGGTATTTCTGAAAATTATCCAGGTTTGAAAATTACCCCTCTAGTTCAGGGGTCAGCCGAATACAGCCCTCAAGCCAATTCTGCCCTGCTACCTGTTTTTGTAAACCAAGTTTAACTGGAATGCAGACATGCCCATTCATTTATGTCTCTGTATGGCTGCTCTTAAGCTATAATGGCAGAGTTGAGTAATTAAGACAGGGATTGAATGTCCCACAGAAAGTAAAGTCTTTAGAATCTGGTCCTTGAGCCTCGGTGTCCATCAAAAGATGAATGTCCATCAAAAGATCTGGTATATGTATACAATGGAATATTCCTCAGCCATTAGAAATGACAAATACCCACCATTTGCTTTGATGTAGATGGAACTGGAGGGTATTATGCTGAGTGAAATAAATCAATCGGAGAAGGACAAACATTACATGGTCTCATTCATTTGGGGAATATAAAAAATAGTGAAAGGGAATAAAGGGGAAAGGAGAAAAAATGAGTAGGAAATATCAGAAAGGGAGACAGAACATGAGAGACTCCTAACTTTGGGAAACGAACTAGGGGTGGTGGAAAGGGAGGTGGGTAGGGGGTGGGGGTGACTGGGTGATGGGCACTGAGGGGGGCACTTGAAGAGATGAGCACTGGGTGTTATTCTATATGTTGGCAAATTGAACACCAATAAAAAATACATTTATAAAAAAAATAGAATCTGGTTCTTTATGGAAAATTTTTGCCAACCTCTGCTCTCCTCTTGTTTCAAGACTAATTTCCAGAGTCATGTTATTACTTGCGACAGGAACTAAGTAAGGCAATGTAGATGATCACTACTGAAAACAACAACAGTTGGACTGAATTCTTTAAAATTTCTACCTTCATATGAAAAAGAGAACTTTTTTTATTTATACAAATTACCAACCAAATTAATTTTTACTGAGTTATACTGCCCCCTAATGGTAAAAATGTTAAATCACAGATCTTTAATCAGATTAGATGCTCCCCATTGTTAATTAGTTCCTGAAATCAGAGTTGTACATATAGACTTTGTAACAAGGGACTTAAAGAATCAGAATTCACTTGGTAGGACAGAGAAGAGTTAAATGGCCTGCAAGAAGGTTGACAATTTTAATGAGAGTGAGAATCCCTTCCTTCTGTAAAGTTGCTTTCTCTCCAAACACTATTACTCCATGTAGCATTTCCAATTGGATTTTTTTCAGGGACATACTGACCATTTGTGATGCCATGTCTAACTCTAAAAGTGAAGTACAATACTAGCAATATGGTCAAAATCATATGTGCACTCACTATCATCATAGTGAGAGGAAAGTAAAGACAGCTTTAATAGGAATCTAGATGTATGCAAACACATGCCAAGACAGTTACCAAGGGGGATTGCACACATGTTGGCAACCAGGAGACAGCAGGGATGAAACCATTGGCTTTCCCCCCTTGACTACTGATTAAAATCCTCTGAAGAGCTTTTAAAAACTGATGGCCAAATCCCCACCCCTGGAGATTTTGACCTAATTGTTCTGGGGAGAGGCCCAGGAAGTAAGCTGTACTTTTTAAGTTCTCCAAGTGATTGTAATGTGCAACCAAGGTTAAGAATCATTGTTCTATAGCGGTGTTTTTCACATTTTAAGGTATATTCAAATCACCTGGGGATCTTCTTAATCTGCACATTGTGAGTCAGTACATCTCTGATGGCACCTGAGAATCTGACTCCTAACCAGCTTTGCAGTGATGCTGATTCTGCTGTCCATAGACACAAGTTCAGTAGTAAGGAATTAGGTCATTCCCTGCCATAATTTTTATACAATTTCACTGGTCCTAAGAGCTTAAAGTATGTAAATATCACCTGGAAGCTAACAAAACATGCAAATTTGCAAGCTCCAGTCTCAGAAATTAAAATTCAGTGGATCTTAATTTTTAACAAGCGTCCCAAGTCATTCTGAGATTCATAGTCTGGGGACCAAGTATACACAAACTGCCACAAATGCTATTTACTCTACAAATCACATTTAAAAAAAAAAAAAGGTGGCAGCGTTAATTTTACAAACTACTTTGACCAAATGTGGGGAAATTTTTCTCTTCTTCCAAGTGTGAGAAGAAATCATCCCCAAATTCAGTGGCTTAAACTAACAACAATTTTATTATATCTCATGGTTTTGTGGATTGGGCATTTGGGTAGAGATCATGAATGATTCTTCTGCTCTCCTTATCATTGACTGAAGTCACTTTGTGGTATCCAGCTAGCAAATAAACTGATCTGGAGAGTCCAATATGGCTTCACTTCACAGGCCTTGGCTGGAAGGCTGAGCCCTACTGGGATTATTGCCTAGAAAGTCCACATATAACTTCTCTAGTTTGGCAAACTTAAGTGAGGTCTCCTTATATGGCAACTCAAGGATCCCAGAGGGAGTGTTCCAAGACACGGGAAGTGGAAGCTGCCATTCTTTCAAATCCTGGGCTCAGAAACTGGCACAATGTCCTTTCTACCACAGTCTACTGGTTAAAGCAATAACTGAGCTCAACCAGATTCAAGGGGAGGAGTCATAAATAGGCTAGACTCATGGATGTGCAACTCTTGAAGAACCCCAAGTGCTCAGCACATGAGGGCCCCATGCTTCGTTTAATGCTCTGTTGCCATCTTGAAGTTCTTTATAATTTTTTAATAAAAGGCAATACATTTTCATTTTACAGTGAGTCCTACAAATTATATAGCCTGTCCTGACCACAAGCTTCACCTGTCAATGAAAGTAGTGTTAAAAGATTTTTGCAGTCATCTTTAATTAGCCATAAGCTGTCTGCCAGAGACTTTATTCCTCACCATACTTCTGTATTCTAAGTTATCCTTTCAAAATGCAGATTGCAGTATGTGTATTAAATCCAGCATATAGAAGGGAAACAAATTATAGGTTGGATATTAGTCTGAACATTAAATTCTGTGATGTTTTAGGATTAGGAAATTCATTAAAACCAACCACACTATTATCCTGAGTAACTGCTAGCACTCTAGATCTGATCACCTCTGAGCTCACCCAGTTAGGTCACTTAGGCATTGAACAACAGTTATCCAAGGTCAGTATGCATGCTGAACTTATACCTCGTGTCCTTGATGAGAAAGGCAGCTAGTAATCACTATATAGGGAAAACTCTCCTTGATCTCAGCAAATCTCATCTCTTTGGGTCATCGGTCATTTGTTTTCTGAAACATGTTTTCAGCAGGAGTTCAATAAGAGTTGCAGAGATGAATCTAACCAACAAATGGCATAACAACAATAACAAAAACAAATGCCAAAAAAACAAAATTGATAGACACAACAATGGAGAACAAGGTCAGGAAAACAGTTAAGTATGGTACTTTGCATATAGTAGGCAGGGATTATTGAATTGAAACTATTGATGTGATAAACTCAAAAGGTATAATTATCCAGGGAAAGTTTCTTAGAGAAAGAAGGCATATGTTGAAAGAGATGGGGTTTGGCAGATGGTACTGAAAGGAAATAGAAACCATATTGGTATGAGGAGAAAATCAGCTTGACTAGGATGTAGTCACTTGAGTAGAGGAATGTTACTGGATAGAGGAGAAGTGGAGAAAGAAGAGATTCATTGCTTTAGGGCACTCAATGACAGGCTGCAGGATCTGAATTTACTCCACAAGCTGTGGAAAGTTTAGTGTAGTTTGTTACTGCTTTAGAGGGGATGGGTGATGGCTTTTTATTTTATTATGCAAGCATAATAATGCAAGACTTCAACTGAGGCACATTCTAAAGGAGGTGCAAGATTAAGATGCAGAATTTTGCAAAGGAGGTGGTCAGAAACCTGGTGGGTGATCTTTAAAGCACTGGTCCTCATTGAGAGTACAAGAATTGGAAGATAGAGATCAGGGAACTTTTTTTTTTTTTAAGATCTATTTATTTTTAGAAAGAGATGGAGTGCATACTTGTGCGCAAGTGAGTAGGGGGAGGGGCAGAGGGAAGCAGACTCCCTGCTGAGTGTGGAGCACAGTTGGAGGCTCTATCCCAGGACCCTGAGATCATGACCTGAGTCAAAATCAAGAGAGTTCCTGGATACGGTGAGAGTTGGAATGTTTCCCTTAATCTCAAGAGACTACCTGAAGATAATGTGTGTCCTGGAGTTTGAAGAACGTAATGGCCTGATGTCTGACTTCCTCCTGTTGAAAATCTAAAGGGTAAGATAAAGGATGACTAGGTACTTTGATGGATAATTGGCCTGCATTCCCAGAGTTCTTTATTTTTTTTCTTTTTTTTTTAATTATTTATGATAGTCACACAGAGAGAGAGAGAGAGAGAGAGAGAGAGAGAGAGAGAGGCAGAGACACAGGCAGAGGGAGAAGCAGGCTCCATGCACCGGGAGCCCGACGTGGGATTCGATCCCGGGTCTCCAGGATCGCGCCCTGGGCCAAAGGCAGGCGCCAAACCGCTGCGCCACCCAGGGATCCCCCCCAGAGTTCTTTAGAGCAAAGACTGTGTTGTGTTTCTTACTGTGGTAGATGTCGTGATGACCAAAAGACTTGTTCCTCCAGCCACTGGAAGTGATGCCAGCAGACAGCCCTCAACCATCCGTCCCCATGGGAACTGCTTTGGCTGAAGAGAGATAGCTGATGACTTGCTGGTATAAGGGTATAAAGCTCCGGCCTGCACCCCAACTTAGGACAACTCTGTAGCATCATCCCAGCTTCAGAACTCTCTGAAGATTGGCTGAGGCCTCCACGGAGACTGCAGCAAACCCTAACTTCTGCTGCTATATGATTGTGCTTCTTTTCCTTTTCATAGGTGCTGATCCCAAAAGCACTCCCTAATAAACATCTTGCATGGTTATCTCCATTTCAGAGTCTGCTTCCCAGGAAACCTGAGCTGTAACACCTGTGGGCCTCAAAGGCGAGTGAACCAGGGGATTATCTTGGATCTGAGCAAACATCAGCAGAGAGGATGCTTAATGTATCACTGGATTCCTTCCTTACAGCTAGGGAGGGAGCAAGCAACAGCCTGAACACAGCTGCACCAGCCTGGGTCAAGGGAAACGACGATGAGAGGTTTTCATTGACGGGAGAAGGGTCTTTGAAGAACTTACAAAAATACCAATGAGAAAAAAGGCCAACTTTAGCAGTTTACCAAGTCCAATGAGCACCAACATCCAGGTCACAGGAATGTCCATCAACGCCTTTCCTGTCTTCTCTCCCAGGCCTACAAACCTGGAGAGGCTGGAGGCCCAAGCGGGCAGTTGCAGGTCCAAGATCACAAGACAGTGTAAAAGGAAAGATGTCAACGCTACCCCTTCCCTAACTTTAAAGTCTAAAACGGTTTCCGCATCTTTTAAAATTTTTCCTGTCACCTAAAGCCCATCCTTGCCCCCAATCCTGTAATTCTCCTTCCCCTTATTTGGTGAGATGCCCCACAGTTCTCTGGGGTTCAGGCTCTAGAGTTCGTTGTTAGGAAAAAAAACAAAAACAGGGGATCCCTGGGTGGCGCAGCGGTTTGGCGCCTGCCTTTGGCCCAGGGCGCGATCCTGGAGACCCGGGATCGAATCCCACATCAGGCTCCCAGTGCATGGAGCCTGCTTCTCCCTCTGCCTGTGTCTCTGCCTCTCTCTCTCTCGCTCTCTCTCTCTCTCTCTGTGTGACTATCATAAATAAATAAAAAAAAATTAAAAAAAAACAAAAACAAAAACAAAACCTCGCCTTGTCTAAGATCATCCCTGGTGTTCTCAGGCTGTAAAGGCTAAAAGCTGTTTCTTAGCTGGGACTACGTCTTGCTGGTCGTTCCAACCACCTGCATGTGAGGGACCTCGAGCGAGAGGCGCACACGCGCGCTCAACACCCCTCTCAGGTTTGCCAGCTGCCTTGGGGAGGGGACCCTGGGTCGGGGCGGCAGCAGGAAAGAAACCGCAGTCGCAAAGGTGGAGCAACAGGGGACCCAAGCTAGGGCTCACGGGGAGGCTCGCGCCCGTCAGGAGGCGCCGGCGGGGACAGGTGCTGGCAGGAGCCGAGCGCGCGCGCCCGGAGCCCCTGACTTACGAGGAGGTACCCGAGCCGCTCCCGCGGGGGCCCCGGGGCGCTCGGCTCGGCCCGCCCCGCCCCGCCCGTCTCACGCCGCTCGCCCCGCCCCCGAGCTCCGCCCCGCCCCGCCCCATCCTCCCCGCCCCGCCCCGCGCTATTGCCCCGCCCCACCCACCTCACGCCGCTCGCCCCGCCTCCTTGCTCTCCGCCCCACCCCGCCCCATCCGCCCCGCCCCGCCCCGCCCCCTTGAGCTCTCCCTCCCGCCCCCGTGCTTTGCCCCCCCAAGTCTCACGCCGCTCGCCCGCCCTCTTTGCGCTCCGCCCCGCCCTCCTTGCGCTCTTTCCCGCCGGGTCCCGGTGCCCCGCCCCCTTGGGCTCTCTCCCGCCCCTGCGAGCGCCCGCCCCACCCGTCTCACGCCGCTCGCCCCGCCCTCCTTGCGCCCCGCCCCGCCCCGCCCCATCCATCCCGCCCCGCCCCGCCCCTACTTGCCCCGCCCCGTCTCTTTCGCGGCGATCCGCCCCCTCCCGGTCCCCCGCTGGGTAGTGGGGGCGGCCACGAGCGTGATGGGGACCGCCTCGTCGCTAGTGAGCCCCGCAGGCGGGGAGGTGATCGAGGACACTTATGGGGCGGGCGGCGGCGAGGCCTGCGAGATCCCGGTAGAGGTGAAGCCCAAGGCCCGCCTGCTGCGCAGCTCTTTCCGCCGCGGGGGGGCGGCGGCGGCGGCGGCGGCGGGGGCGGGGGCCGGGCCGGGGTCGCTGACCCGCGGGGCGGGAGGAGGCGGGCTGCTCGGGGCTAGCTTTAAGTCTACGGGTTCATCGGTGCCGGAGCTGGAGTACGCGGCAGCCGAATACGAGCGGCTCAAGAAGGAATACGAGATCTTCCGGGTCAGCAAGAACCAGGAGTTGCTGTCCATGGGCCGCCGCGAGGCCAAGCTGGACACGGAGAACAAGCGGCTGCGGGCGGAGCTGCAGGTACGGCCGCGGGCAAGGTCCGCGCATGCGCGCTCGCCGCTGGGTGCGTCTGGACGCTGGCCCGGTCCTTGGTCCATCCTGTCCCCTCTCCAAGCCGAACGGCCTTGAAAGTTGAGTAGAAACCGCTCTGCGTTTCAATTGGAGGGGACATAGCCTCTTGGGGTCTAAACTGATTCCTTAACTAACCCCGCCCCTCTTGTGTTTCTGGTTCATGCATTCACTTTGAAGCAATTAGCTTGAAAGTGTCCTGAAGCAGCAAAGGCCAGGTCTGCAGGGGACTCCAGGGCAAGTAGGTCAACCCAGAGCACACGGACACACAAAAGACTTTGGTGACCCCTGTCGAAGCAACTCCTCAGACTTTCCCTAGGATTTTTTAACTTCACTCCTCGCTCCCCCCCCACCTTTAAATTTTACATACCTCTCAGTTTCTTTCTATGAAGCTTTTGAGTTTTAATAGTTGAAGTGAATTTTTATGGAAACCTGATTTTGACCATCTTAAACTGCTGTGATTGAAAACATTCCCTAGGTGTAGCCAAATTCCCTTAATCCATTTGATTACTCAAAAATCAATGATTGCATAGGCTCCCTATAGCAGATGTATTTTGACTCATCAAAATAGTATATAAATCAAAAGGTTGCTTTTCTGTGAGCACAGTGGTAAGACTTTGCGCCATCAGTTTTGGGTCTCTGTGAGGGTTGTGGTTTTACTGTTTTGTTAACTGTGGAAGAAACTTCTAGACACCCCGTGTTCCTGGGCTCATCACAGTAGAAATTGAATAAATATCTCAGGCCGATTTTTCTGATGAGAGCCTTTTTCATCCTAGAAGAGGCATTCTAGCCACCTTCACCCCCATTAGCTATTGTATAATTAGCACTGTTATCAGGGAAGAACTCCTTGTCAGCAGTCTACTTGTGGTCTTACCAATTTTCCTACTGGGCAGTCTTGATGCAACTTGCATGTGTAAAATGGACTTAACACATCTCCGATACCTGATTTCATGCACCCAAGCCATTGTCCAGTGGACACTGCACATTGGAAATGACTGTGAGATGGAGATAGGAAAGAAGGCTGGATCAACCAGGGCAGAGTGCTGTTAAGGGCTGACAAATGTCACAGTCTCAGGTTCCTCCTCGTACCCTATGTAGTAGTTTTGAAAGTTGAGTAGACAACGCTCAGCATTTTAATTTGAAGGAACATTCGCTTGGGGCCTAAACTGATTTCTTAACTCACCTGCCCCACTCCCTTTTTTATGTAGCCCTTTTGATTCCTTTCTCACATATCTAGGCACTAAAGAAACTCTTCTGTATTTATTTAATCCATTTAGTTAGATATTTACTGGAGGCCTTCAATGTATCTGGCACCAAGAGGGTTCTGGGGATAGCAAAATAAAAAAGACATGGAGCCAAGGAGTGCATAGTCATGCAGAATTAATTATCCTTCAAGTTAAGCCTTACAAATTATACTTTTTGTTCTATTACAGATGGGAAAACTGAGACATAGGGAAGATTAAGAAAAGATTAAGATTTCAAAGAAAAAATATTAATTTCCATTAAGTTTAATGTTGAAATGTCTTCACTTACTACAGTTCAAGCATATTTGCATTTTTTATTACATGTTTGAATAAAATGGCAATATGTAGTTATTGATAATAGTAGATTGTTACAATTCTAAGATATTGATAATAGTAGATTCTAAGATATATATGTAATATGTAGTAAGATCATGTAAAATTTGAGAGGAATACTATTTTTGTTAGAAATAACAAGGTCAATTATTTCAGGCCCTTCAAAAAACTTACCAGAAAATACTTCGGGAAAAGGAAAGTGCTTTAGAAGCAAAATACCAAGCAATGGAGAGGGCAGCGACATTTGAACATGATAGAGATAAAGTGAAAAGGCAATTCAAGGTAAATTCCTTACGTTTTTACCCCCAAAGTGAAATAGAATAAAAAGAACATATTTTAAAAGTTTATATAATGCTGCATGAATAAGTAGAAGTGAATGATGTAGACGTCTTGAAGGTTCTAAGAATAGAGTAGAACACTTCTTACATTTTTGTGTTGGACCTGGTAAACTTGAGATCACTTCAAGGAGAAAGTAAAAAAGTGAGCATTGCAATAGGGCTTTGGGGAGAGGGGGAAAAATATTTCCATATGGAGGGAAAGGCATTTGGAAATATTTGGGGATATTTTGTATGGGAAGGCATTACTGGCATCTAATGGGAAGGGGACAAATTTGCTAAACATCACCAGTGCACAAGACAGCTCCATGCCACAGACAGGGCACCTGCCCAAATTCCAGTGGGTTTCAGTTACAAAACAGTGAGGTACTTGGGCTATTTATCCTACAAAAAAGATCAGGGACCAAATGAATGTTGGTTTTTTGAATGAAAGATTTTTCTGTTAAGAGTTGATGACACAGTCCTCTGATGATAGAAAAGGTTTCAAAATTAACATTTGTCTTTTAAAGATTTTTAGGGAGACCAAAGAAAATGAAATTCAGGACTTACTGAGGGCTAAGAGAGAGTTGGAGAGCAAACTTCAGAGGCTCCAGGCTCAGGGCATCCAAGTATTTGATCCTGGAGAGTCTGATTCAGATGACAACTGTACAGATGTTACTGGTAAATTTGCTTCCTATGTATAATATTTGAGCCTTCAATATAAGTGTGATGATATCGTAGAGCCAACTTTGAATCCTTTTAGTTATAAGTGGTTGCTCTTTATAAATAGAGTTGTACTTTCTCCTCCTTTCTCAGCTGTTATAACAGCAATTTTCTGTAAAGTCCATGACATTGTTAGGAGGCAGGTTTCCTTCTGTCTCATTGCCCCACCAGCCTCCCCCCATAGCATTTCTCTTCCTGGTGTAAGACAGCTTCTCCAGGGACGGCTGGGTGGCTCAGGGGTTGCACGCCTGCCTTCGATTTAGGTCCTGATCCTGGGATCGGGGATGGAGTCCCATATTGGGCTCCCTGCAAAGAGCCTGCTTCTCCCTCTGCTTGTATCTCTGCCTCTCTCAGTCTGTGTCTCTCATGAATAAATAAATAAATAAATATTAAAAAAAAAAAAAAAAAGACAGCTCCTCCAGGTCTCGCCATGACATCTACATTTTAGCTGAGGGAGGAAGGATGGGAATACGTTCCTCTCCTTGAAAGCACAATCTGAAAGGTATACATATTACTCCTCAAACCCCATTGGCCAGAACTACAGGTAGAAAGAGTGGAAAGTGTAATCATTAGGAGAGTCACCTAAGTTTGAAATTCTGTTACTAAAGGAAGAAAGGAAGGATGGATATTGAAGACAGTTCATAGTCTCTGTCACATTACTTTTCCATGTAATGATATATTCTTTGCAACTGTCCATTTGAATAAATATCTGCATGATATTTTGCTGAGTGGCTTCCAGTAGTTTCATAAACTATTCAAAAAGCTTTAATTTTATAATTAAACATACAAAACATTTTTTTTCTAGAAATAAAGAAAAACCTGGAGTCCTAGAATGAAAGGGTCTACCATGTTCCAAGAAAATATTAATAAACTGTGATTGATACTGAAAAATGAAAAAGATTCTATTGTAGATACAGTGGGAAAATTGCTGTCACTCTCTCATTTATAGGAAACTGCATTTTATTTTATTTTATTTTTTTGAGAAAGAGCATGTGAGCATGTGAGTGGGGAGGGAGGGGCAGAAGGAAAGAGAATCTTAAGCAGGTCCCATGTTCAGCCTGGAGCCCAACTTAGGGCTCGATCTCATGACTCTGAGATCATGACCTGAGCCAAAATCAAGAGTCTAATGCTTAACAGACTGAACCACTCAGGTGCCCTGTGCATTTTATCTTACAAACTGATTTTGAAGTAAAATATGGCATCTGATAATTGCCTCTTAATTTGCATTTTAGAACCCATTGGAATCTGACCAGCATCTAAAGATTTTTATTACTGACTTTAAGGGGGAAAAAAATGAAGTGATTGTTATTGGCTTTGAGTGGAGAATAGGAGGCTCTTATGCCCCCACATTAGTCTTAGTGGTTATATCAGTGATGACATATGTTAAAATGTACAGTGTTTTGAAACTATTATATTGTAATTGCCTTGGCAAATGAATAAGAACAAGGTAATATTTCCTTGTTTCCATATTTTGATTTAAACATGAAGAAAGAATGCTTGAGGGAACATCACTCATTTCACATTTAAAGCCTTACGGATAATCTTATTTTTGCCAGAGATTGAGCCCGTTACAATATACTCATACTTAGTCAAGGATGCCATGTAGAGGGACACCTGATTGGCTCAGTGGTTAAACGTCTCTCTTTGGCTCAGGGCCTGATCCAGGGTCTGGGGATCAAGTGCCATGTCAGGCTCCCTGCAGGGAGTCTGCTTCTCCCTCTGTTTATGTCTCTGCCTCTTTCTGTGTGTCTCTCATGAATAAATGAATAAAAAATCTTAAAAAAAAAAAAAGGATTCCATGTAGATATTCTGACAAATACAAATTATTAAAAAAAAAAATCAAGGAGCGACTTGGTGGCTTAGTTAAGCATTGTACTTTTGATTTTAGCTCAGGTCATGATCACAGGGTCCTGGAATCAAGTGCCATGTGTGACTCCATGCTCAGCAGGGAGTCTGCTTCTTTCACTTTCCCTCTGCCCCTCCCCCTACTCACAGGTGCACAAGCATGTGCAAGCTCTCTCTCTCTCTCTCTCTCTCTCTCAAATAAATAAATAGTAAATCTTAAAAAAAAAAATCAATATTTTTGTAAGTACCTGTTGACTCCGATGTTAATTTTGTTACTCTGGGCGGTTAAAGAGGTTGTACTTTTTACATCCTTAGCTTATATCCAAATGAATTACCAATCTTAATTATAGGTGTGCTAGTAATGATCTTCCTTTGAAATTCTCATCTTCCAATTTTATGATGATACCTAAACCATAAAGTTAAAAACGTTGTTTAGAATTTTTGTATGGGGATATTTTTAACTGCCTCTGTTGTTATAGTTCTTTTGGTTATTATATTCTTTATTTCTTTTCATTTTTCTCTTTTTAATCCCCTCTGAATTTGAGATGATAATCAGAATTATGTTAACCAACACCTTAGAATTTGCCAGAAATTGGTGACAAAGTATTTACAAAATCATTAAAGATTGAATATTTGTTGTATTTATAATGTTATAGCATTTTTTAAAATTAGAAATCATGTTTAGTATATGAGGCAGTTTTCTGAAAATTCGGTAATTTGGTTTAAACAAGATGAAATCTCTTGCATTTACAGCTGCTGGAACCCAATGTGAGTATTGGACTGGAGGAGCCTTGGGAAGTGAACCTTCCATAGGGAGTATGATCCAGCTCCAGCAGTCCTTCAGAGGCCCTGAATTTGCCCATAGTTCCATAGATGTGGAAGGACCCTTTGCAAATGTCAACAAAGGTAAACATGCCATTTGCCAGTTACCTTGGTAGTGACTGTTCATGTACTATGATCTTGTGTGTGCTAGGAGAAAGACCATCAGCAGGGCATGAGATTTTTATTCTGGGTGTCTTCTACTGCCAAACCAGCATGTACTGGTGCTGTCACTGACCAGGACTGATTAAATTATATGATTCCCATCAGGATCAGGTGGTGCTCTCCAGCCAGACTGGCCAATCAGGTTCTAAAAACTTAGCTTCTGGTCTGAATTCTAGGTGTTGCCATTGCTTAGTGAGAGTCTGTTGTAGATTAACTGAAAAACAGTAGTTTTGGTCTTTCCCTCTGCATCTTTGATGCTGTTCAAGGTTGGAGAAGGTTGCAGAATAGAATATAAAACCTCAGTTATATGATGTAGTATCCTTACTCAAAAGAATATTTTCATTATATAGTTTGGTGTCTAAAATAGCTCAAAGATTTATTTAGAATTTTGTTACCAGTGCAGATCTAAGTGTTAGAGTAGCCCCACTCTTTTTTCTTAAAACTGCAAAATTGTCTAAGCAAAATGAAAAACATTTTTAAAGTATGCCTTTTAGATTAGCCAAATATCTTAAAATGTTCTTTCTCACTAAACAGCACTTCATTTTATGCCACTCTTAAAGTTTCTTTTTGACTTAATATACCTCAAGAATAATTGTGTAACACTATAGGCCAGCCTAGGGGTGTAGGCTCTCCTGAAGTTGCAAACTCATTGAATAGCTCATGTAGAATAGGTTCATGATATTTGACTGGAACCAGCAGTACCCCAGCATGGATCACAGTCAACATTGATTGCTTTATGCCCCACAATAAAATTTGAGGTTTGAGAACTGTTTGCCTTCTAATATGCTATTCCAGAAACTGTGTCATTAGTCACAAGGGAGATCACATTCCACTCTACATTGCCTGCTATGTTTTTTCAGACTTTTAAAAAACTTATCCTATCAGATGTTTTTCTGGTGATGTTTTTTTTTTCATGTACTTACGATAAATTTTATTTTCAGATGACTGGGATATTGCTGTAGCTAGTTTATTACAAGTTACTCCCTTGTTTTCACATTCTCTGTGGAGTAACGCTGTCAGATGTTACCTTATTTATACAGATGAAACCCAACCTGAAGTGGATCTTTTCCTTAAGGTGAGGATATTTATAAATTCTGTATTCACTGATTTAAAGGACAAGTCAGTATAGTGTCCTATTTCTGATACTACTACATCTAAACCAAGTAGCTTACTACCTATCAGAGTATATGTCTTAAAAAGTAGGAAGAATTTAGAGCTTTTCTTAAGAGAAAATCTTGCTCAGCTTTATCAGTATATTCAAATTTAGTCCTTGGAATGTTATGCTTTTGAATGCTTTATTATATGTTCTCCACAGTGTGAAGACCTATGTTGATAGTGCCTGCTTTAGTTAATATCTGCCAGATTTACACTTGACTTCTTGTTTAAAGTCTTAACAAAATTTAATCCTTACCATGGTTTTTAATTTTTCAAGGCAGCCATTGGAGTTAACCTGAAGCAGAGGTAGGCATACTACAGTCTGTGGGCCAGACCTGGCCTGAAGCCTGTTGTATGACCCAGAGCTGAGATTGCTTTTTACTTTTTTAAATAGTTGAAAAGAAAATCCAAAGAAGAAGAATGTTTTGTGACCTGTGAAAATTGTATTAAATTCAAATTTTAGTGTCTATAAATAAAGTTTTATTGGAACACAAGTAGGCTTATTCATTTATATACTATGACTGTTTCACACTACAACAGCAGAATAAATTACAGCAGAGACTAAATGGATCCCAGAGACCTCTGCCAAAACATCCAAGTTGTTAAGCTATTACTAATTTGTAAGAATATTTGCCTTTTACATAAAAAGTTTGCTGACTACTCTTCTAACTGCATTTGCAATAAATCTGCATGTAACATGTGATAACCTGCTCTATTAACATCTTCCAGGGTATTGAGTAATGAATCTATTTAGCGTTCTTTCCTGATATTATTCAGTTTTGGTAAAAAGATAAAGTATTTTGAAAACCAAAGTTTATAGTCACTAACTGATGTAGGTTATTACCAAACCGATGTTGAGGGATTTACTCATTTGTTGCATAATAATAAGTCATCATTACTTAGTAACCTAATTTGTTACAGACCAACATATTTTAAATTTATACCTGTTTGCTTTAATGTTCTAATATATCATGGTGGACAGTTTTTACTATATAGACTCGTGGATATATGTTTTCCACTCTTTGTAACAATAAAGCAGAAATCATTTGTTACAGTAATAACAATAATAAATACCAAAGAAAAGTAGCCTAATATTTTTCTTCATTGTTTTAGGCTTTATTATGAAATAAATCCTTTTCTGAGCTAGGGAAACAGCCACGTTACTAAGCCCTTATTAATTTTGTTTTAAGGGAACTTTGCCTTTTTTCTTAAAAAAAAAGATTTTCTTAAAAAAAAAAAAAAGATTTTCTTTAACATATGATAATATATATTTTTTAATTTTAAATAAAAAAAGTATAACATAACCTGTTCTGAAACATGATTTTTCATTTTAAGTAGTATGAAGCTGATTTGATTTTTAGTTAAATAAGCTGTGTTTTTATTAAGTTTTCATTTGTTTTGTTTTAATTTCTTTTTAGGACTATTCACCTAAACTTAAAAGAATGTGTGAGACAATGGGATATTTTTTCCATGCTATATATTTTCCAATAGATATTGAAAATAAATACCTTGCTGTAAGAAAATGGGAAATTGAGAAGAGTTCATTAGTTATTTTATTCATTCATTTAACTTTACCAAGGTAAGCTGAAAATTCTGTCACTCATTATGGGAATTGTAAATAGAATTGAGATTGCCAAATGAACTTCAAAAATAAGTCATAATAGCATTCTTTTTTTAAAACTTATTTTCATAATAGAATTCTTATAATCAAAAACAATCCATAAAATTCAATATTTTTTTATTTTTCATACATAAAGAATTAGAATTTTTACAGTTTGAGTTGTTAATTGGTCATAAGGGTAACATCATTAATGTAAAGATCATTTAAATCAGGGGTAGCAAACTATGGCCCTTGGGCCAAATCCAGTGAGCTACCTGTTTTTATAAATAAAATTTTATTATACTATTCATTTATTTACGTATTTCTGCAGCTGCTTTCACACTACAATAGCAGAGTTTAGTATGGTAGTTACAACAGAGACTGTGTGGCCCACAAAGCCTAAAATACATGCTCGCTGGCCCTACCAGAACAAGTTGGCAACTCCTGATATCAACTATCAATGTTAACCTTCATAATTTTCTTTCTTCAGTACAAATTGAGATCTAGTTGAACACTTGTATAGATGTTAAATCAAATTTTTAATTCTCTGAGGAGCTTACCACTTAATTCCAGGAAAGTGAGCAATTTTCTTATAATGTGAATATAATTATACCAATGAGTCTAGTCTGCAAATAAAGATTTTTTTTAACCAACTAGGTACATAGATAGAAGACAAAATATGTTTAATAAGAGGTTAGGTTTTCTTTCTGTGTTTGCTGTCTGATTGGATTTAACCCTTCCAAAGTATTTTTCTCTTTATTGAGGACCAGCTCAGACCTCAACTGTGTACAGACGTATATGGAGCTGTAGGCTTTATCAGTGACCCTGCAATGTAATCTGTCATTGATCCTTAAGATTGTCCAATGGCTGGGGAGCCACTAGTCAATGAGCCTCAACCCAGAACAAGTTTAAGGACTCTTTCCACTAGATTGCCTTTAGTTGGAGTTCTTTTCCTTATCCCTTTTCTTTTCCTGTTTTTTTTTTTTTTTTTTCTGTTATATTTACTAAGGATATATTCTGTTTTATTATTTAATGTCTGAGTAGTGTTTCATCTCAGGTGGTAATATGTGTAATTTGTTGTTTTCCTCATTAATTCTTTAATCCTTGAAACCATCTTGTTTTTTCTTTGTCTTTTATCCATATTTAGTTAATAAAATATTGTACATTATTTGTACACTTTTATTATTTTTGTCTTTCTCATTTTAAGTTCCTCTTAATCTTTTACCTCTCATTTCTTTCATATTTTATTACTTTGGCAGATTTCTGTTTATCTTTTTTAACTAAAATTTTATATATTTTATATTTTTAAAACTTTATTCTTCTTAAAGAATAAGAATTTTAATTCTAGAGGAGCCTGGGTGGCACAGCCAGTTAAGCATCTGACTCTTGGTTTCGGCTCAGGTCATGATCTCAGGGTCCTGAGATGGAACCCTGCATTGGGTTCATGCTCAATGTGGAGTCTGCTTAAGACTCTCTCTCCCTCTTTCCTTTCCCTTCTCCTCCACACCCTCCCTCTCTCTATCTGAAATAAGTAATTTTTTAAAAAGATAATTGTAATTTCTAAAATTTAGTTATTTCTTCGCCTCTATTTTGCCTTTATTTTTTTTTTCTTATTCCATATGCTGATTATTTTATTTCCTTATTGTTTACTTCCTGGCTGTCAAGAAGTGTGGTAGTAGCTGTGGGCTTCACACCATAAGCAGGACCTGGTAGAGCCTTTATTTCTCTTAGGTTGTTCCTTTACTTCTCGTGATGATTCTCCCATTTTTCTCAAAAGATGAATCTAAAAATATGTCCCCTGACCAGTACCCAGTAGCCCCATCTACTTCTCTCCCACCAAAGACTTTGAACCAAATCTCAGATATCATGTCATTTTATCTGAGCTCCACATGTCAATTTTGGAGGGAGTGATTCTGAAATAGGAACATGTACCAAACAGAGGCCCATTCTTTGGTATCCACATGACCACAAACTTTTTTCCCAAGCAATAACAAAAGAACCATTAAAATCCAAAAATTCTATAGATCATGGTCAGAATGATTTTAACAAGGAAAAATTCTATGGTTTGGATTGATTGGATTAGCACAGTGATATATAATAGAATATTATTCTGTTTTATATTGGGGCTGTATTTTAATATAGTATTTAAATTCTGAATCATGTAATAGCTCTCCTCTGCGTATACACTCTAACTCACCTCTCTAAACAAACTTCATTTAATGCTTTTTAGAAAGGGGAATTGGTTGCAATTTTCCTTGCAGTGTAGAAAACACTGGTAGATTATTCCAAGATTATTCTAGCATTTAAATTGGCATAGCAAAAACACTCAGTATGGTACCCTATAGCAAAGTTAGAATTTTATTTAACCCTGTATCTCAGTTAAGATTTTTACTAGACATCTAATCTCCCCCATCTGCCTCTGGCCTTTCTTTTTTTTTTTTTTTTCCTCTGGCCTTTCTTATGATGTATCTTGGGTATAAAGATTCAGGTCATTTAGGTCATTTATTAGATGAGAAAGGCCAAAGGACTAGAGAAGATTTCTCAATCTTGAAGCATTGGGTTGATAATATTTGTATTTTAATTTGGAAATTATATATTTGTTAGTTGAACTAGGTTTCCATTTATTTGCAAAGTTTCATGAGTCTGGTTTGTTATTTTGAGCCATGTTTACAGTATTTTTTTTTTTTAAATCTTTTTTTTTTTTTAATTTTTTTTTTAATTTTATTTATTTATGATAGTCACATAGAGAGAGAGAGAGAGAGGCAGAGACATAGGCAGAGGGAGAAGCAGGCTCCATGCACCAGGAGCCTGACGTGGGATTCGATCCCGGGTCTCCAGGATCGCGCCCTGGGCCAAAGGCAGGCGCCAAACCGCTGCGCCACCCAGGGATCCCTGTTTACAGTATTTTTGAGAATTTTCTTTTTGTTGCTAGATTTAAAAATTAATGTATGCTTTAAAATGCAATTTAATGTAGAATTTATTGTACCTGTTCTCACTGTCTGCTAATAAATAAATAATATATTTTTATGACCACGCTGGAACAGAGCTATAAAGCATCCATTTCTGGAAAGCTGCACTTGTTCTGTCCCTGGGCTACTTCTGGCCCCTTGTCATTACTGTAAAGTCCCATTATTGACACTTAGGTTGATTGACTATTTGCTGCCATAGCTCAGTGTGGCACAAGAAATACTGATTTCCAATCTAGCCTTTTATTGGAAGACTGTGAAGAAGCTTTTCTGAAAAACCCTGAAGGCAAACCACGATTAATTTATCATCGCTTGGAGGATGGGAAAGTCAGTTCTGAGTCTGTCCAGCAATTGATTGATCAAGTTTCTAACCTGAACAAGACCAGCAAAGCCAAGGTAAAATTCATAAGGTTATTTTTGTTAAGAACTTGCTTGGCCAAGGGAAGTGGTAGAACAAAGACCATGTGGTGGGAGTGAGTGAGAGGAGACTAATATGATAGTTAACTGGGAGCCCAGGGTGAAGAACCTTGGAGACCATTTTAGAAACCTTGTATTTTTTTCACTTGGAGTGAGATGGTTTCTTTACTTGGAGGTTTTTTTTTTTTTAATTTTTTAAAATTTATTTATTCATGAGAGACACAGAGAGAGAGAGAGAGACAGAGACAGAGACACAAGCAGAGGGAGAAGCAGGCTCCATGCAGGGTGCCTGACATGGGACTCGATCCCAGGTCTCCAGGATCACGCTCTGGGCTGAAGGCAGCACTAAACCGCTGAGCCACCCGGGCTGCCCGTTGTGTTTTTGTTTTGTTTTGTTTTGTTTTGTTTTTTAACTTGAGTCATTGGAAGACTTTAAGCAACAGCAGAAGAAATGCAATTCTGACAAGGATGTTCTTTTACACTGCTATATTGAGAATTGATTGGTTTGGAGGGTAGTGGAGGAGGGCAGAGTTGGAGAGCTCTTGGAATCAGGTGAGAGATGCTGGTGGGTTAGACCAGGGTGGTGGTAGAGGAAGTGATGAGAAACACGAATCTGGATAAATTTTGACAGCAGAGCCAATAGGCTTAGTTGTGGACTGTGAGAAAAAGAGAGAAATAAATTACAATACACAGCTACAAAGGGTATGATCTGTGAGTGGACAAATCAGATTCTTTTCTGTTCTTTTTTCTTCCTAAGTATAGAGTTCTTTTATCTTCTGTTGACCAAGGATCAGTGTAAGAAAGAGCCTTTTCATGGTAAACTTTACTAAGAGCATTGGGAAAAGCAAAACAGTAATGATGAATGTGAGAGATTTGATCATTCTTAGACGCATGGTGGAATAATTTTTAGAATGAAATTGCAGGCTTTGCCTTACTGCACACTGAGATAACTTGAAATGCTTACTGTTAATGTTAAGGATACAGTTGAAGGGCACCTGGCTGGCTCAGTTAGAAGAGCATGCACCTCTGCATCTTGGAGTTGTGAGTTCAAGCCCCATGCTGGGTATAGAGATTGCTTAAAAATAAAATCTTTTTTTTTTTTTTTAAAAAGAATACAGTTGAAAACAACTCAGATGTTGTTTTGTTTTTGTTTTTAAGGTTTTATTTATTTATTTATGAGAGACACAGAGAGAGGCAGATATATAGGCAGAGGGAGAAGCAGGCTCCCTGCAAGGAGCTGGATGAAGGACTTGATCCCAGGATCACAACCTGAGCTGATGGCAGATGCTCAACCACTGAGCTACCCAGGCGTCCCACAACTCAGATTTTGACTGTTTTTATTTCTCTGTGCTCATTCAAGAAGTAAGATCAAACGTGAACAGAAGCATTATTTTACATTCATTTAGTGTTGCAAAGCTTAAGACCAGCATAACATTAAAGAGCCTAACACAAGAGATCCCTGGGTGGCGCAGCGGTTTGGCGCCTGCCTTTGGCCCAGGGCGCGATCCTGGAGACCTGGGATCGAGTCCATGTTGGGCTCCCTGCATGGAGCCTGCTTCTCCCTCTGCCTGTGTCCTGCTTCTCCCTCTGCCTGTGTCTCTTCCTCTCTCTCTCTTTCTCTCTGTGACTATCATGAATAATAAATAAAATCTTTAAAAAAATAAAAGCCTAACACAAAAAAGTGCATATTTTTATAATCTCCAGAATTATTTCATTCTTTGCTTTATTTTATTTATTTATTTTTCTATAAAGATTTTATTTATTTGTTCACGATATATATATATAGAGAGAGAGGCAGAGATACAGGCAGAGGGAGAAGCAGGCTCCATGCCAGGAAGGAGCCTGATGCTGGACTCAATCCCGGGACTCCAGGATCATGCCCTGGGCCAAAGGCAGGTGCCAAACCGCTGAGCCACCCAGGGATCCCCTCTTTGCTTTATTTTAGTATGAGCCTGGTCCACTAGGCCCCAAGAGGCAAGATACTGTTTCTTCTTTCTGATCTTTAACCTATTTATAAATGGCTTTTAAAAATTAATACACGGGGATCCCTGGGTGGCTCAGCAGTTTAGCGCCGCCTTCAGGCCAGGGCATGATCCTGGAGACCTGGGATCGAGTCCCACGTTGGGCTCCCTGCATGGAGTCTGCTTCTCCCTCTGCTTGTATCTCTGCCTCTATGTGTGTGTGTGTGTGTCTTTCATGAATGAATAAATAAATAAAATCTTTTAAAAACTTAATACACTAGAAGGACGAATTTATTTTATAAAAATAGTAAAATAAGATCTGTCTACCATGATTACAAATGGAAATACAGGATAAACTTTCATTCTGTTTCACTTGCTATGCTTTGTAAAATCATTGCCTTACTCTAATTTTATTGAATATTAATCAGTTATTAGCAACATACATGTTCTCTACAGGTAGGGTAGTCTTTTGGCAAATTTAGAAGACTACTGTTGAAAAAAAAAAAGAAAAAAAAAAAGGAAGACTACTGTTTTACATAGCCAAATACCATTTTGCCTTTTATTTTGTAGAATTATAGTTTTACTCACTTAAGAATTGATTTTGATATATTTCAAATGTTATATATATTGAGTGGTATGAAATACATAATACAGAATTTGAACACATAAGGGAAAAAAGTATACTTTTTGTATTATTGTGACATTGTTCCCACTGTTCACAATAAATACCTCCTGTGACCTCCAGCATGTTACATAATTTGCTTCAGTTTCCTCTTCTGTGAAACGGAGGTAATAATAATAATAATAATGTCTCTAATGTTACAGAGTTGTGAGGACAGATGAGCTACTGTGTACAAAGTACTTAGAATAATCCCTGACATACAAGTTCTATAGAAGTATTTACCTCTTACTGTTACTATTGTTTTCTTCATGTTCTTGTTGAACTTTCTTTTTTCCAGATCATTGATCACTCTGGTGATCCTGCAGAAGGAGTATATAAAACTTATATTTATGTGGAAAAGATTATTAAACAGGTAAAAAAATGCATTCTTTATAAAATTTTGTCTGAAATACTCTAAGGGGCATCTGGCAGGCTCAGTCAGTAAAGCATGCAACTCTTGTCAATATGCCCCATTTTGGGCATAGAGCCTACTTAAAAAAAACTCTAAGACTGTTTTCCATAAAGTTGGGTTTTCCAGTAAAAACAGCTTCCTTGTTTTTTAAAAACAACACCTGGGGAGAGTGCCATTGTTTCTGGTGTTTGTCTATCCTGTGGTATTATCATAGTATTACTAGTACCGTGTATCTTTATCTGTCCTCTGTCTCACAAAGCTATTTGATGCCTCAACACCTGTTAAGTGTAAAATAAATTACAAAAGTACTAGATAAGAAGTATAAGTATTTGAGGGAATATATTTATCTTATTCAATAGTCTCCTCAGGTTTTATGTACACCTTGAATTCTTAGAAATTAGAAAAACCTTTTTCGGGGTGTCTGGGTGGCTTAGTTGGTTACATGTCCATTTCAGCCCAAGTTGTGATCTCAGGGTCATGGGTTTAAGCCCCACCTGCACTCCATGCTGGGTGTGGAACCTGCTTAAGATTCTCTTTCTCCCTCTCCCCTTCCTCCCCAGCTCACCCACTCCACCTCTAATCACATGTGCATGCGTGTACTCTCTCTCTAAAAAAAAAAGGAAAAAATATTTTTCAGATATATCCACTACTTATCCTTACAACAGGTAAGGATAAAATCATACCTCTAAGGTCTGAAGTCATGGATCATAGTATCACAAACTGAAAATTTCTATGATATCTCAAGTGTTATCTTTCAAATTTATGTAAGTTATATATTCTGCTTAATGTTATATCTGTGTTTATTTTTAATAAAAAATTGTTTTAAATTATTTATTATCAAAAACCTAATCATGATAAGAAAAAGAACCCCTCCACCTTAAAGTAAAATGGGCACAATAGAAAGATGTACCATATTTAACCTGTGGTTGTCCATACCTGCTGACACCTCCTCCAAGGTACCAGGGATTCTATTTGAGAAGTTAGGGATTAGATTACTTTTTCTAATTAACTTGTATTACAAGTATGGAGACTTGTTATCAGAAAAAAAAGAATGAAAAAAAAAAAAAAAGAACGAGTCCTCAAACATAATGATATGACTTCTGGCAATGCATTTTGTATAGTGTTCTTTAGTATAAAAATTGACATCAATTTTGATTTTCTCAACAATTTTGTGAATTTTAGGATCCAGATAAATAAAATTGAGTACAATAAATGACAACAAGTGAAAATGGACGTATTTGCCATCTTTACTGCTTGAAGAACAACATGTTTCCAGTGATATAAAGACAGTATAGAATGATACAGATATTTGATATCAAGAAAACCCATCTTAGTAATTAAATTCTTATAGAAATGTAAAGCAGCATATTTCTTACACATGAGTGCAATCTTTAAGATTATTCAACTGCCATATATAAGCAAATATATTACATAACATTTTTCAGGAAACAGATCCCCAAGAGTTAAATGCCCCTCTATTTTTATCAGACAGTTTTTTGGGGTTTTTTTGTTTGTTTTGCTTTGTTTTGTTTAATGTAAGCTCTACACCTGGTTGGGGTTTGAACCCATAACCACAAGATCAAGAGCCACATGCTCTACTGACTAAGCCAGCCAGATGCCCCCATTGCACCTCTATTTTGAATAAAAGAGGTTTTTTTTTATTAAGAGTTTGGTTTTTTCATGTGTTTGTCATTTTCATATTTATTTCTAAACTAATGTTTTTTTATAATTACAAATTTATTCTTGTAGGTACTAACCAAAGGCCACAGGTTTGGACTTGCCCTCCACAGTAGGTGAAACCCACCTTAGGCCTGTGTGCTAACACTGCTACAAGGTGTTTACATTCTTTATTCATTTTTGTGTGCTTTCTCTTGATGTTCAGGACATCCTGGGCTTTGAAAACACAGACCGGGAGACTAAAGATTTGGGCAGTGAAGATTCTATTCCAGAAGAAGATGATTTTGGCGATGTTCTGTGGGACATACATGATGAGCAAGAGCAAATGGAAACTTTTCAACAGGCTTCAAATTCAGCCCATGAGTTGGGATTTGAGAAAGTAAGCATTTGGAGTATTGTTCCAACAAATATAAGTCACCACTTAAGGCTCTATTATGATTGTATTTTTACCTAAATATAGTCAAGGTTAATAATTGTGTTAGTGTTTGTCCTCATGGCTTGATTATCCATTTGAGACATGTGCTTAACTCTGTATTATATGAAAGATAAGTGAGATTCAGTTATATTTATGAACATCAAAGATTTTTAGTTAAGATTAGGATTTATGCACCACATGTTCTTTATGCTGCCATCAGCAGTTCACCAAACCAAGATTAGGGTAGCTAGGAAACTTGATAAAAATCATAAGGCTATCAAAAAAAAAATCATAAGGCTATCTATTCTTCCAGTGCTTAGGGAATCAAAATATCAAACATTCAGAAAACACTACAGTAGTTAATGCAATAGGCTGATCAATTTATCAGCATCCTTAAATATCTAAACAAATTAACAAAATTTGAAGTACACAGAAATCTATGTCCAAGTTCATAAAAAACTAATAATATTTAAAAATTAATGTAAGAATGAATGTTTTATTTTTTTAAGACGTTATTTTATTAGAGAGAGAGCACGCACATGAGGTGGGGGCAGAGGGAGAGGGAAAAGCAAACTCCCGGCTAAACAAGGAGCCTGATGGGGAACTTGATCTTGATCCCAGGACCCTGAGATCATGACTTGAGCCAAAGGCAGATGCTTAACCGACTGAGCCACCCAGGTGCTCCAAGAATGAATTTTTTTTTTTAGATTTTATTTATTTATTCATGAGAGACACATACAGAGAGAGAAGCAGAGGGAGAAGCAGGCTCCGTGGAAGGAGCCCGATGTGGGATTTGATCCCGGGACTCCAGGATCGCGCCCTGGGCCAAAGGCAGGCGCTAAACTGCTGAGCCACCCAGGGATCCCCAAGAACGAATGTTTTAAAGAATATTATCATAGCTGTCAGTAACAGTGGTATTTTCATAGAAATTTTATAATTTAGGCTGTCTTTATTCATGTCCTGGTTCTCCCATTTGCTAACTCTGGATTTTGATCATTACTTAGCTCTGAACTTTGACTTCCTTGTCTGTAAAATGAGATTGACTACTTTACCTAGCTGACAGGGTTGTTAGGAGGACTAAACCAGATAAAATACATCAACCGCTTGGCAAAGTACCTGGCACATGATAAATGTTGTTATTTTATAAGAGAGGCATTGTTATCGTTTCATAAATAAAGAACCTAAGGTTCATATTACAGTTTGCCTAAGAGTACACACGGAGTAGATTATAGATCTGGGATTTGACCCTAGGTCTTCTGGCTCCTAATCCTATGTTCTTTCTTCTTGGGAACCATGTGTCTATAAACAGGCTTTCTGTGTGACCATGAAGTAAATTGTTAGGATTTACAAGGTCCTAAATCAATAAAGTCCTTTACTTTCTGAGAAGCATCATTGCTTTCATAATAATTTGAGTTCCTGAGGAATATATTCTATGTATATATTGGCAAAAAGAAAATTTGATTGAAAAACTGTACCAAATAATTGTTTATTGTAGTTGTTGGAAATTTCTACTACCCTAAAGCTAGTTACAAACTACTTAGTACAAATTCTTTAAATTCCTTATCAGCTGTCATTTAGACCACTGGCGCACTTAATGAACATCTCAACCCCCACGATAACTTTACCATCTCTAATAAGTACTGAGGTATTTTGGTTTTCTGAGTGTGTCCTTTTCGTCTCTAAACCAGTTTTTAGCGTCTGGGAAAAGCCTGAGATATATTGGTTCTTGGACATTGCCGAGAGCTCACTCAATTGCAGAAAGATCTCAGGCAGCCTGTCTTGACCTGATTCTCTGTAGTAAGTTGGGAGACCGAGATAAAGGGCCCAGACAAAAACCTGTTCTTGTTTGGACCTATTCTCAGAAATCCCTGGAAAGTGAAGCAGTGTCTGGGACAGGTGTTCTGCCCAAGAGGCTGAGGATGCCTGCCAGCACCCTCAAAGCCTTCTGTGGTGCTTTCTGTGGTTTAGGGGATACAGGGTAATAGAGTGGCCTCCCTGCAGCATTCTGAAAAATCTGAATGTTGCAAAACCCAAAGGAGATCTTAAGTGTTGTCTCATCCATTAATTTATAGCAGTACTATGTGTAGAAGAAATTGGGACTCATTTCTTAGTTTACTACTTTGGGCACACTTAACCCGCCATAAAAATAAGCAATCATGAGGATGCTGTTGACTACAAGTAGATTTCCTTTTCTCATGCAGCTTTTCTCTAAAGATTTCAGAGGATAATCAGAAGTTGACTCTAGTATTCTAAGAGGTGTGTGCTTCCTCACAATTTTAATTCATTTTTGTTTCTAGTATTACCAACGCCTTAATGATCTAGTGGCAGCACCAGCACCAATTCCACCGCTTCTGGTATCTGGAGGACCAGGTTCTGGAAAGTCCCTTCTCTTATCAAAGTGGTATGATGCAGTACAATTACATTGTTTTGTGTGTGTGTGTGTGTGTATGTGTGTGTGTTTTTTTTACAATTACATTGTTATTACCATTGTTATCATTTAAATTACTGAACTCATTTGACAAAATGTATTATTACCTATCTGCCTTCCTGCATGGCCTGTAATAAACATTAAAAAAGCAAAAAGGTATAAAATAATAGACTTATGCCCGGAAGTATATACAATATGGATGTTAGGATACAGAATGAGAAAGGAATAGGAAATAGGAGCATTTGTGATTATGTACATTAATTTTGTAGGTCAGAGCTAAGCATGGGCTATGTTAAGGGAGTGGTCAGCATGGAATGAATTAGGTGAACTATATATACAGGGGATGTGCCTTTGTTTTCAATTATCGACTTCATCTTAAAAGTTTCACTGAGATTTTAAATATTTGAAATAAGGCAAAGACCGAGTGTATAGTGTGAAATAAGTCATAAAGAACATCAGAATAAAGGATGACCTGTATTATGAATGCAAAGTCGTTCTTCAGATTAGGGGCTAAAGTTTATAGAAGCTGATAAACTCTTTTTTATTTTCATTTTAGTTGCTATTATTTAAAAACAGTAAGAATATTTTCTTTCATAATTATGATCTATGTTGAAGAGTGAGCATTTGTTGTTTCCTTTTTTCCTGCCCTTTTATTTAATGGAAAATAATACTTTTTGGAAGGTAATATTTTTGTACTTAGCAAAGAAATATCTTTTTTCCTCTAATAGCATATTTTCAATTAAAGGGTATGCTCATTTCGCTAATTTTTTAACCTTAAATGTACACTATATTGGTTTCTACAAGTTAATATCAATTTGTAATCTAAATGAATCTATAATTTTTAAAGGTTTATTTAAAAGGATCTAAAAGTGGAATAAAAATGGAAGTTTCCCATGTTTATTGACCATGTGATTGCTGACAGTTGGGTAGCATTGATGTTTAATGCATTGTGAATTCTTTTTTTGTTGGTATTAAATGAGCTTTATCAGTCTTATAAAAGGTCTTTTTCTTTCAGGATTCAGTTACAGCAAAAGAATTCCCCCAACACGTTAATTCTTTCTCATTTTGTGGGAAGGCCCATGTCAACCAGCTCTGAGTCCTCCTTGATTATTAAACGACTAACTCTAAAGGTATAAGATGCCATGGTTTGAAATTATCAGAATTTTTATTTGAGTCAGAAATTGTTGGGGCTAAGTACCCAGTAATTTTCAATTTTCAGTATTACCCGTTTGTTTTCCACCAGCTGTGATAAAGCATTAACTCCTTGCATTCGTATGTGTTCTTGTCTTGCAGTTGATGCAGCACTCTTGGTCAGTGTCTGCTCTGACATTGGATCCAGCCAAGCTTCTGGAAGAATTTCCACGCTGGCTAGAAAAACTCTCTGCCCGTCACCAAGGCAGCATCATCATCATTATTGATTCTATAGATCAAGTTCAGGTACAGTTTTCACTTTGTAACCTATTGATACTCTCAGAAAGAAAATTATCAGTAGTGGCTATAGCAAGCATTTAAATATATTTATGAGAAGAAAATGCTGGTGTTGTTTCTGTTATTTCTGCTGAATCTTTAGGGAGGAAACACATCAATAAAAAATGTAACATATGCCAATAGGCATTGGTATCTTATTGGAAAAGACCAATTGGATGAACCAATCAATTAGCAAAAATTATTCTTTTTGACAGACTTTTAGGGCCTTGACTTTTCCTTAAATGTCCAGAATTCATATCAGCTATAATGGTATTTTCCCACTTGTTCTTTTAATATTCTGAGATAAATTATCTAAAAACAGGATTTTATCAATAATAATGAGAAACTCAATGAGAATTTCATTTTATTTGGGGAGCTCTTATCGGGTTGTTTTGAAATATTTTGAATTAATAGAATGAATTTTGTTTTTATATTTTTAAGCAAGTTGAAAAACACATGAAATGGCTGATAGATCCACTGCCAGTGAATGTAAGAGTAATTGTTTCTGTGAATGTAGAAACATGCCCTCCAGCATGGAGGTACGATGCTAACTTTAGTTCTTTCAGGTTACATGAAATATGTTAAGTACAAAGAAGGAAAGGTTTTGGGTATGTGTTTGTGTTTTTATGTCTTTCATGTGAGTGGCAGTGAGGAGTGAGAGAAGTGAATGAATTCCCAAGAAAGATATATTCTACAGGCTTTGGTGGGAGGTTAGAGCCGGGATATCAAGGAGAGGAAGGCTAGATGGCCCCCAGATTTCTGGCTGGAGAAATTAAGTAAATTGCGGATCCATGAACTGAAATAGGGAACCAAAGGGTGGGCAAGTTTGTGGAGGAAATGTAAGTTTTGTTTTGGGACCTGGTTAGCTTGAGTTGCCAGTTGTACCACAAGCTAGCAATGGCTAGCAGGCAATTACATTTACAGGTGAGAAAAATAAGGAGAGGGCCAGGCTATGAGTAATGCTCCAGACGCCTGTTATCCTGAAACATGCGCTTATTTCGGCAGTCCTCAAAAAAGGGATACAGTGGTTGAATTCTGTAGGGCAGTGTTTCTCAACCTATTTTTGTCCCCCACAAGAGCCTTTTTAGACATTTTCTTCCTAAGCACTTACTTTGCCCCAAGGATTTTAATACCATCCATATGCTATATATCATATATCATATATACCATCCATAAGCTATAAACATATATATGTTTAGTTTTATTGCTTGTATAGAACATAGAACTGAAGGTGTTTTGCCACTTTGCTACCTAACATATATGCTATTTAAAAGTCTTTGTTGGGGTTAATTGCTGAAAGTAACGACATACAGGTTAGAATGAATCAAATAATATTACCTAGTGAGATTAACAGAAATTAGTCTTGTTTATTTTATAAGGCAATGAAAAAATTTGACTTGTCTTTGGGTAGGTTACAGCTTTTATTATCTTATTAGAAGAGAATTTCATTTTTTTTTCTTTGAATAAAAGGTTGTGGCCTACACTTCATCTTGATCCTTTAAATCCAAAAGATGCAAAATCTATCATAATTGCAGAATGCCACTCTGTGGACATTACATTGAGTAAAGAGCAGGTAAGTATTTTTAATTTTGCTGCTCTTTTACTCTCTGTCAGCTTTCCCATAAAACACCTTATGTGAGACTTAACATTCAATATAGGAACTCTCTATTGTGTTAAGGAAAATTGGAGTTTACTAATGGTTAAATGCACTTGCTCATAAACTACTAACAAATGATAGAAGACGTAATAAAAAACATATTGGGCTTAAGTTTAAGTTTCTTATATTAAGCAGGAAATTTTTTTTTAAGATTTTATTTATTCATGAAAGACACAGAGACATAGGCAGAGGGAGAAGCAGGCTCCCTGTGGGGAGCCCAATGCGGGACTCCATCCCAGGACCCCAGGATCATGCCCTGAGCCAAAGGCAGATGCTCAACCACTGAGCTAACTACCCAGGGATCCCAAACAGGAATTTTTAAAAGCAAAAGAACATATATACACATACCTACTGCATCTGTGGTCCACCACCACATGGCAGCAATGCCACTGATAAGGTGGCAGGAACCATGTCATTTCTGCCAGGGCTATTTGTTGATGGCTCCCTAGTAAAGACCGTTTAATTCCAGGGTGGTCTTGTTTTTTTTGTGTTTGTTTTGTTTGTTTTGTGTTCTGGTAAACTGGTGCAGGAGAAGAAGCTAGAACGACACTGTCGTTCTGCTACAACCTGCAATGCCCTTTATGTCACCCTTTTCGGCAAAATGATCACACAGTAAGTAGTGGCCATTTCACATGATCTGCATGTGTTGTGTTTGCTGCAGACTGCTTCCCCACCTTGTGAAACTGAGAATGATCCTTGCGACAATCGCTTTCAGCCACTCACATCAGATTGTGTTGATTCTAACCGTGATACTAACATCCTGTGAGAATGAGACTCGTGTCTGCAGATTGATGATAGCCCATGAATTATGAGAACTTGTTGGACATAGTTGTCTAATTTTTATCACACTAACCATTTCCCTGTCAGCGGTTGCCAGAGAAGGCCATCTGTGCCCTCATTGGGGACCCATGAGTGCTCCTTGTTACCTGCTTGAGGCCCCTAGCTTTGGGAAAGTGAGGGACAATTGAGGCAAACACATGCCATTTTGAGTGTCCTTGCATATTATTAGTAGGTAGGTATGTAGTTCCGATAAACCTTTCATCTTAAAATAGATTCTTGTTTCAGATGCCCATTAGTCATTTGCCTTTAGATAAGCCTTACAAAGTGTAACTACACTTATTCTTCACTATAGCCTCACCTTACTTTGTCTCTTCACAACCATGAGGCAAAAAAAAAAAAAAAAAAAAAGACGAATATGGTTTTGGCGATCATTGCAATGGACAGTAATCCTAGTACAATTCATATTCTAGCCACTGAATCTAGTGCTCTTGGCTCTTAATTCCACCTTCTCATCTTGAGCACCAGATCTGAAATGAAAACATCTGAAATTTTTAATTGCCCATGGTATTCGCACTGTCCTCTTCCACTGTCTCTGGTTTGGCAGTGTATCTGGCCTCTGGCGAGCATCAGGAGCTTGCCTAAGTACAGTCAAGAGTGTGAGTCACTGTCCACACATTTCATAATATTTATTGAATTTAACTATTTTAAGAGTGTCAACACAAAATGAAGAAACCTAGAATCTCTGTAAATAAGAAAGAGTCTTATTCGAGCCCAAGTTAGGACAGCTGCCAGGAAAACACATGGGTAACACACTTTCTTCACAGGGAAGGAAGTGCTCTGGAGAATCAACAGTTTTTACAGAGTTATATACCTTTTTTACATCTTGTAAAAGCTCAAAAGATTGTAGATTAACATATAGGTAGGAATCATGCATTTTTAACATTCAAAGAATGCAGGGGGTAGGAGCATTGACCCGTATCTCAAGGACAAGATGATTTTCCTTTAGGCTACTCATTTACAAGGCAGATGGACAGTGTATGCTTGGTGGATCATAAATCAGGCTTTTGGTTTAAACAAAATTTACATACAGTCATGCTGACTTAGAAATCTGAAATGGCTTCCCATAGATAATAAATCTTTAGAAAATTTATTAGGCCTGTAGAGAAGGACTACAGACCTTTTGTTTGTTTTTTCTTCTTTACATATCGTCATATTTAAAAAAGAAACTACTGGTAAATATTGTGTAATATTTAAAAACAAACTACCCTATTTACTGATTTTTCTGTAGCCTGATGTTCCCTAAATCCTGTCTCTACACAAATTTAACTTGCATGGCTAACTAATGACATTTATTTATAATTATTTTCCTGCTTCCTGTATGTAGGTAGCATGTTTCTAAATGATTAGAACCATGTCTTACTCATTTCTGTGTTCCATAATGTGCAATAATTGATTGATACATAAGTCCTTATCATGTGTTTATACTGGAGTTAAATGGTACACTAGAATAAAATTGATGACTCTAGCAGCCCTGTAACACTATCATTTTCCTGTATCATGTTTTATTGAATTTGTTATCATTTGAAGTATGAAAAATAGAGACCACATTGTTTTTATCTACCCCAAATTTTTCACAGATGTTGGCTGTCTATAAGAAATTAAATCTATTCTCAATTCCAACAGTGCTGGGAGAGCAGGCAATTTAGATAAAATCCTTCATCAGTGTTTCCAGTGTCAAGATACTATTTCATTATATAGACTTGCTCTGCGATCTATCCAGGAGTCCATGGCAAGTGATGTGGATAAAGAACTAATGAAACAGGTAATGGATAATAAACTTATAAAACTCATGAAAGTTTGCATTTGTGTGTGAATTGAAGTAAATAGTAACTATTTTTAAATTTGTGCTTAAGTGTGTTTCAAGCATATATGGGAATGCTGGCTGCCATAGATAGTGTGCTTATGGCCAGAAGTGATATCTCAAGAAATTTGCATTTTCCTGATTATCATTGAGATTTTTCCTCTGTTCATGTTTATTGGCCATTCTTGTTTCCTCCTCTGTGAATTGCTGATTCAAGCCCTTTTACTTGAACTTTAATTGAATTGTCTTTTCTTATTGATCTCCAGGAGCTCTTAAATATTCTGCATACTGAATATAAATCCTTTGTTACAGAGTTTGCAAATAAATATATTTTTCCAATTGTTTCTTGTCTTAACTTTCTGGTATCATTCATTATACAAAGTTTTATTTTTATGAAGTCAGATTTACCCAACAGTTTCTCTTATGGTTTTGTGCCTGTTATATCTTACTTTAAAAATCTTTTATTATCAAAAAATATTTTATTATCACAAAAATGTTCTCATATGTATGTTTTCCCATTAAAATGTTTTACAGTTTTTGTTCTTCCTATGTAAGTTCTTATCTTGTGGATTTAATTTTGTTTATTGTGTGAGGAATCTTTTATCATTTGGCTAGCTAACTTTTCATTTCACCAAATAGTACATCTTTTCTGCTGATTTGGATATCACACTTAGAAATTAACTTGAGTTTGTCTTCTGAGCTCTTCTGTTCCAGTTTTCTTCTTCCTTGCCAACACCACAATGTCTTAAATATTAGAGTTTGACAGTAAGCTTTAATATGTGCTTGGTCTGTGAGCCGATGTTTTCTCATGCACCCCTTTACTTAGAGAGTACAGCTCTTGGGATTCCTGGTATTCGCAAGCTTTCTAATTCTAACTCCTCACCTTACCAGGTTTAAGGGCGGCTCACCTTCCATCCCTGCTATGGGTGTGAAAACCCAAGCCCTTAATTACTGGGACTGCTGCCTATTCAGGACCCTCCCTTCCCCCAGGAACAGCACCCCAGCACTTAGCCCTCTAACGTTCACTTTCCTATTCATTTTTGGCACCTGGGGGATTTCCCTTTCATTCTTGCAGGCCCACCTGTGCTTTTTTAGAGATATTTTGTTAGATGTTGTCTTATGTTAATGGGCATTTATAGTAGAAGGACCATTTTCTTATACCATTTTTCCCAAATTGGAACTTTGTCGTTAGTTTTAATCCATTTCCTGAAGTTTTAATTTTCTTCCAACTTTTTCTTTTAAGTTTTTAAAAAATTTTTTTAAAATTTATTTATGATAGTCACAGAGAGAGAAAGAGAGAGAGGCAGGCTCCATGCCCGATGTGGGATTCGATCCCAGGTCTCCAGGATCGTGCCCTGGGCCAAAGGCAGGCGCCAAACCGCTGCGCCACCCAGGGATCCCTCTTCCAACTTTTTTCTGTGTGTTATCATTGGCATGCTAGATTTGCTATCTTACTTGTGATTAATGCCTTTTGGAAAATGTGTTTTATTCTAAGAAATCTGTTTCTTGCTTGATTAAATCATTTGAACATAAGCTTGAATAAGAAGTTAATAATCTTAAAAGAGTTATGGAAATTTTAATGGCTGTTCGTTACTTACAGAGGTGGCTTACTATCATTGTTAATTCATTTCTTTACTTAGATTCTCTGTCTAATAAATGTTAGTCACAATGGCATGAATGAATCAGAACTGATGGAACTCTACCCTGAGCTGTCCTGGGCTGTCTTGACCTCCCTTATTCACAGTTTACACAAAATGTGCTTATTGACTTATGGTTGTGGCTTGCTCAAGTTTCAACATCTACAGGTAAATGTTATTTTAATAAGGTTTTTTACTTACAAATGTCAACATACCATGCTCTGTTAAGTGTTTTAATTATAAGACATGGTTGAATTCTGAAATTTGGCATTACAAATTTTTTTGCAATGATTTTAGGTTAAATGTAAAATTTGACTAGTATTATTCTTATAATGTACCTTTATGAAGTGACTGTTATAGTAGTCCCCTCCTGTCTGCAAGAGACACCTTCCAAGACCCCAGTGAATGTCTGAAACCAGGATAGTACCAAACCCTGAATATACTATGTTTTTCTCTTTATGTGCTTACCCATGATAAAGTTTAATTTATAATTTAGGGATAGTGGGCAGCCCTGGTGGCACAGTGGTTTAGCGCCGCCTGCAGCCCAGGGCATGATCCTGGAGACCCTGGATCGAGTCCCACGTCAGGCTCCCTGCATGGAGCCTGCTTGTCCCTCTGCCTGTGTCTCTGCCTCTCTCTCTCTCTCTGCATCTCTATGAATGAATAAATAAAAATATTAAAAAAAAATTTAGGGATAGTAAACAATAACAATAAAACAGTAACAAAGAAAAAGAACAACTGTAACAGTATACTGTACTAAAAGTTACATGAATGTGGTCTCAAAATATCTTACTGTATTGCATTCATCTTTCTTGTGATGATATAATACGATAAAATGCCAACCTGACAAGATGAAGTGAGGGGAATGATGTAGGCAGCTGTGACCTCCGTCACCTAGGCTACTATTGGCCTTCTGACTGTAATATCAGAAGAGGGATCATCTGCTTTTAAACCCCCATAAAGAGAGACTATAGTACTTTAAAAGGTAGTTTCCTTCTGAAAGAGAAAAAAAAAATTTTTTCAATTTTATGTTTGTTTGATTGCTGGTATTATGTCTTAAGAGCTTTGACTCAGTAAGTCAGTATGCCTCAGTTCACAATCCAGCTCTTCACAGCTAACAGCTATGTAACCTTGGGTAAATTCTTCAAGCCTTGGCAGATTTTTCCAGCTTACTACGAGGTTGTGAAGAGAATCAATTGAGATGGTCCTCCATCCTAGTGAGGTCTTAGGCATGATATCTAGTACATAGTAGCAAATGTTTAGGACACATTGACTGGTACAGTTCTTAGCCACCTGCAATGCAGTGGTTGACTTATGTGTATACAAATGCAATGAAGTCTTTCCTGTGAGCATGCTGCATTATAAATGTTTATAATCTCACAGGCTTATCTTTTATTATTATATATTGCTTAAATATATTCTCTTCAGTGTTTTTTCATCCACATTTCTGATATTTTTACTGTAGTAACTAAATATTTGAGTTAAATTGTGTTTTAAGTGCTTCCAGGAGATTTTAATTCTCTATCAGTTTATCAAATAAACATATCCTGAATTTTAAAATACTCTTATTCCATCTCTATTATGCAACTATAAAATGGAAATAATTATAAATTTATGTTTATAAATTAATTGTTAGATATACAATGACTTACAAAAAATAGACTATAATATTTTTTCTTTTTCTTCCCAGGCTTGGGAAACAGTGAGACTAGAATATATGGAAGGTCCCACCATTATTTCTTCATGTAGGCAAAAGCTAATCAACTATTTTACCATGCAGCTGAGGTATTATAAATGTCCATATTGTTCTTCTACAACACATTTTACCTCTGGGTCTTTACTTCTCTTTCTTAGCTTATAACTTAATGTATAAAATTTAATTATTATGAAAAAGATTAAATCATCTCACCTGTTAATGTCAAAAGAACAAAAGATTATTATGTAAGTGTCTTTTAATAGTATGCTAAAGATTTAAACTTACATGATATCAGTGCAAGGTCATTTTATTATTTTTATTTTATTCCAGTTAAATGGTTTAAATATATGTGTATGTCTGTATATCCATGTGTGTATATTTGGATTGATTGGGTTTTTTTTTTTTAATAGTTTGATTTTAGGAAAATACCTTGAGAATTTGGTTAGTGTTCTTGATATCACTGTATTCATTTTCTTAGATTGATAGAGTTTCTGATTTTGACCTAATTTTCTCAGTATTAGATTATAATTAGAGTCAGGGATAGATGTCAAATACATTTTTCTCCCTTTAACATTTGTCTGAAGGCTTTTGAGGCAATCTCCTTGTTGGAAAAGTGTTACTGAGTATTGTCCCTTTGTCCCTTCCCTTCTAACAGTCAGGACCCAGTGACCTGGAGGAGTGCAGATGAGCTCCCTTGGCTTTTTCAGCAGCAGGGAAGTAAACAGAAGCTGCATGATTGCCTTCTCAATCTCTTTGTGTCTCAAAACCTTTATAAAAGGTAAGAAACGTACTTTTAGAACACCTTCCCCCCCCCCCCCAAAAAAAACAGATTTAAACAGTTGTTTGGTATAACAAAGAAAAATGGCATTTTTAATGTAGTTTTTTCGGGTCTTAATTACCCGAAACCATAAAACCCTAGAAAACATAGCCAGTAAACTGCTTAACATCAGTCTTTGGTGATGATTTCTTAGATCTGACACAGAAAGCAAAGGCAACGAAAGCAAAGTAAACTGGTGGAACTGTATCAAACTAAAAAAGCTTCTGCACAGCAAAGGAAATCATAAACAAAATGAAAAGGCAACCTACTGAATGAGAGAAAATATTTGCAAATCATATGTCTGCAAAGGGGTTAACATCCAAAATATATAAAGAACTCATACAACTCAATAAGAACAACAAGAGTCTGATTTTTTAAATGGGCAGAGGGGCACCTGGGGGGCTCAGTTGGCTAAGCATCTGCCTTTGGCTCAGGTCATGATTCCAGGGTCCCAAGATCGAGCCCCATGTAGAGCTCCTTGCTCAGCGGGGAGTCTGCTTCCCCCTCTTCCGCTGCCTGCTGCTCCCCCTGCTTGTGCAGTCTCTGTTACATAAATAAATAAAATCTTTGAAAAAAAATAAATGAAAAATGGACAGAGGATCTAAATAGACATTCTTCAAAAAAAATATACAGATGGCCAACAGATCCATTTAAGGATGCTCAACATCACTAGTCACCAGGGAAATACAAAATAAAAGTAAAATGAGATATCACTATACACCTGTTAGAACGACTATCATCAAGAAAATAAGAGATAATAAATGCTGGCAAGGATGTAGAGAAAAGGGAACCCTTGTGCATTGTTGATGAGACCATAATTTTGTGCAGCTACTGTGGAAAACAATATGAGGTTCTTTAAAAAATTAAAAATAGAATTGCAGTATGACCCAGCAATTCACTTCTGGGTGTTTATCTGAAGAAAACAAATAAAATTGGGATGCCTGGGTGGCTCAGCAGTTAAGCGTCTGCCTTCAGCTCAGGTTGTGATCCCAGGGACCCCGGATTGAGTCCTGCATTGGGCTCCCTGCATGGGGCCTGCTTCTCCCTCTGCCTATGTCTCTGTATCTCTCTCTGTATCTCTCATGAATAAATAAAATTTTTTAAAAAAATAATAATAATTTGAAAAGATATATGCACCCCCATGTTCATTGTAGTGTTCTTTACAATAGTCAATATGTGGAAACAACCTAGGTGTCCATCGATAGATAAATGGATACAGAAGATATATGTATATATGTGCACATTACATACATACAATGGAATACTATTCAGCCATAAAAATGACATTATGCTAAGTGAAATAAGTCAGAGAAAGACCAATATAGCATGATCTCACTTATATCTGGAATCTAAAAAAAAAAAAAAAAGAGGGGATCCCAGGGTGGCTCAGTGGTTTAGCGCCTGCCTTTGGCCCAGGGTGTGATCCTGGAGACCCAGGATCGAGTCCCACATGGGGTTCCCTGCATGGAGCCTGCTTCTCCCTATGCCTGTGTCTCTGCCTCTCTCTCTCTCTGTGTCTCTCATGAATAAATAAAATCTTAAAAAATATATATATAAATAAATAATAAAAAAACAAAAAACAAACATGCTCTTGATAGAGGAAGAGATTGGTGATTGCCAGAGGGAGAGGGTAGGGAGTGGGCCAAATGGTTTAAAAGGAGTAGAAAGGTGTACAAACTTACAGTTATAAAATAACTCCTGGTGATATAGTGTGCAGCAGTATTATAGTTAATAATACTGTATTGCATATTTTAAAGCTGCTAAGAAAGTAGGTCTTAAAAGTCCTCATCACAAGAAAAAAATTCTGTAACCATATATAGGGACAGATGTTAATTAGACTTATTGTGGCGAGTATTTTGCAATTCAGTAGTTTCCCCTTTCCATGGCAGATACATTCCAAGACCTTCGGTGGATGCCTGAACCTAGAGATCCTACCAAGCCCTATATATGTTTTTTTTTTCCTGTGCAGACATTCCTATGATAAGGTTTTAATTTAGGAATTAGGCATAGTAAGACATTAACAGCAATAACTAACAATAATATCGAATAGTTATAACAACATACTATAATAAAAGTTATGTGAATGTGGTCTGTCTCTCAAAATATCTTACTGGATTAATTTAGACTTCTCGTGATGCTGTGAGATGAAAGAATGCCCCAGTGATGAGATGAAATCAGGTGAATGGAGAAGGCATTGTGATAGAGCCTTAGGCTACTATTGACCTTCTGACCTTATGTCAGAGGAGGATCATCTCCTCCTGGACCGTGTTGATCACCACTAACTGAAACTGGGGATAAGACAGATTGCTGTGTATATAAATATCAAATCATGAGTAGTTCATCTGAAACTAATAAATGTTATATGTCAACTATATCTTACAAAATAAATAAATTACAGAAAAATACTATAATGCTGTAAAAAAATGAGATTTAGAGAGAAAGCAACTGGCAAAGAGGGATTTCTGAGTGGGCCCAGAGAGATGAAATTGGATTCAGCTGTAAAATTTAGGTAAGTGGAAAGAGGTAATATAAGGTCTCCCACTCACAATGTGATGTTTAGTAAGTCCAGACTATGGGCTGAGCTGTGCATATTATATTAACCTAAAATAGTTATGGTATCCCCAAGCTAGGGATAAAACAGGGCACAATTAAAAATAATAATAAAAAAACTATAAAAGTCTGAATCAGTAGTCCCTGAATTATGAAACTGGGAGAAATTTTAAGATAATTTGCAAATTGCCATGGGATCTTCTTTTTTCCAAGAGGTGAAGAAAAAGAATATTCTTAATAATCAGAACTGGAATGATCTTGAGATAGCTTTCTATCTTAATCTTGCATTTCAGCAGCTTCAGATCAAAACCACCGAGGGAGGTGGCTCATGATGTCTGCCTCTCAGGGCCTTCAGGTATCTCAGTGTAGCCTTCAAACCAGATTCTGGGCTCTACACAAAATTTGATTGGTATTAAATTTAAAGAAAGGATTACCCTTTTCCATAAATGTATTGTTTGTCTCTTCTGGTTATGTTTGAATTTGCCAGTGGCCAAACCACCTTTTTACAATCAAGCTTCTGACCTCTAAGCCTCATGGGGGTTTGGGTTGCTGTCTTATTTAGAAATGTAGACATTTCTCATAACATAGCTACATAATTTGTTTCGCTCTTAAGTAAACTTTTCAGATTTCTTTGTTATACCTCATACATTATTTCTGATCTCCATCCCAACTTTTCATAGTTCCCTTGAAATCAGATATACTCTTTCGTTTGCCAGCTCTCCCATCCTACTATTGTCATCTCCTCAGATGAGTAAGCTTGCTTTTATATTTATATTCTGACAGTTGCCTATGTTTCATTAATTTCTTCCATTCTCAAAAAAAAAATTTCTTCCATTCTAATTTCCATCATTTAAAATAATTATTTGAGTGAAGTCAGCAGTTGACTGTGTATCATGAAATGTCTACAAAGGATTCTGGTAGATTCCCATTGGTGGATAACCATAATGACATTAACGACAGCTGCCCACATTATGGAGTACTTGATCTGTGCCATCATCTGCTTACAGTAGCCTCTGAGACACCTAGGGTTGGTGACCCCCTTTCTGCAGATAAGGATGATGAGGTGTAAGAGGTCAGACCACCTGCTCACCATCACACAACTAGGAAGTGGTGGACTCAGATGGCAGAGTCTATCGTCAGTCTTACCTCTCTCTACACTATAGTTGCCTACTAATAAAGTGTCAGTAGCCTGATAGGAATTCTGGCATTTTCACTCAATAGTGAGTTTTAAAGTTTATTTTTCATTAAATTACTGGTTTTTTGTTGAAACAGAGGACACTTTGCTGAGTTGCTGAGTTACTGGCAGTTTGTTGGCAAAGACAAAAGCGCAATGGCAGCAGAATACTTTGATTCATTGAAGCAATATGAGAAAAACTGTGAAGGCGAGGAGAATATGATTTGCTTGGCTGATCTTTATGAAACCCTGGGGCGATTTCTCAAGGATCTAGGCCTCCTCAGTCAGGTAACCAGCCAGGAATCAGAAGCAGCGTGGGTTTTTCTTGTTTGCTCTTCTTTCCATACTAGGAGGTAGGGCAGCTTTCATTTGCTGTGCTAATAAGATTGCAGATCTTACAGCATTTCACTGGCTTTAACTGCCCTTTAACTTTTTTCCCCCCTAGGCTGTGGTGCCTTTGCAGAGGTCTCTAGAAATTCGAGAAACAGCTTTAGATCCAGATCACCCAAGAGTAGCTCAGTCCCTCCACCAACTAGCAAGTGTATACGTGCACTGGAAGAAGTTTGGCAATGCAGAACAGCTGTATAAACAGGCATTAGAAATCTCAGAAAATGCCTATGGTGCGGAACATCCACATATTGCTCGTGAACTTGAGGCACTTGCAACTTTGTACCAGAAACAAAATAAGTAAGACTTAGATCCATAATACTCTGGCTTAATGATGGGGAGTCATAAAATTCTTAATGTAGTTACGTGGTAAGCTTTTGTTTTGTGGCTGTGTACTTTTCTCATCCAATATTCTTTTGAATCTATCATGTTTGAATATTATTCTGAGTCTTGGGTGTTTGTGGAGTAAGCAGAAAATTAGAACTACGAGATCCATCCCTATTTGAAGGTGTGTGGAGGATAGAGAATGGACTTTGGAGTCATAGAGTCGGGTTTGAATCTGGGCTCCTTCACCAACTAGCTTTGTAATGTTAAGTGTGTTACTAATACAGGGCAGCCAACCATTGCCCGCAGAAAAAATTTACTAATCCCTGGTGTAATAAAAAGTCTCATATCTATTAGACACACCCACTGATTGGCATCTTTTCCTCTATCAGAAACCATGTATCATAAATGATACATACTGGAATATTTTCTTTTAATTTCTAGAAGTATTGTTTCACACAAACTATTTACATTTATATTTGACCAGAATTAGCACATACAGGAGAAGGTGGTAGAGCAAACTAAAATTTTAGATTTTCATTTAGTTAGGTCATCCTTTAGGACTCAAAGTGAGTTAAATCGGTTAAAAATCTGTCAAATGTCAGCTACTTGGAGGACTAGGTTCATTTTGTTAGATTTTGTTTTTTGAAGGTTTTTGTTAAAGATTTTTAATTCCATGTGACTATCATTTTTAGAAATTATGCTATATTTAAGAGCCAAAAAAAGCTTTACACAAGGTAAGGAATGCTTTCATGTCACTGAAGTATGATACTTTGGATATATGTTTCTTTTGTTTGACTTTATTTATTTATTTTTTTAAGATATGAACAAGCTGAACATTTTAGGAAAAAATCCTTTAAAATTCGTCAGAAAGCTACAAGGAGGAAAGGCAACTCGGTAATGAGAGGTTTCTTTTGTGTTGTGTTTTGAACCAGAGGAAAAGAGCATCTCTGAATATCATAATATTGATGCATAATACTTCACATATTTAAGAACTTTACATAATAAAGTGATTTCTGTAAAAGTGCTAACATTTTCTTATATACACATAAGACATGTTTAAGTATTAGTATTACTGAGAAGTACAACTTAGCAGACTTTTAAAAAGTAGAACTATTTATCATGGTTATTTAGCAGTATATATATATGTGAAAACATGTTGTACACTTTAAACTTATACAGTGTTTTATGGCAATTATATCTCAAACATGGGAAAAATTTTTTTTTACTTTTTTTAAAGTGGAATTGTAAAGTTTATTTGAAGGCTAGACTTTGGAAGATAGATTTAAAAGCGGCTTCAGTTTTTTAAAGGAAAAGCAAAAAAATTTAATGTTAGATTTGAATGTAGAGAAATTCTAACCTTTGAGCGCAACACACACAAAATTATTTTCATTTTCTAAGCTGCTGATAAAATCTAAATATAGCTTTTTTAACTTCAACTGCTGTGTACATTTTAAAAATTAAATATATTTGACATATAACATTGTATAAATTTAAGGGGTATAACATGCTAATTTGATACATTCTATATTGTAATATGATTGCCATTGTAGTGATAGCACCTCTGTCATATCACAGAATTATATATTTTTTATGATAGGAATAATTAAAATCTAATCTCTTAGCAAGTTTGATGATTATAATACAGTATTGTTATCTACATTCACTATACTGTGCAGTTGATCTCCAGGATTTGTCTACTACTTGCAAGCGCTAGGTGCATTCTAAGTACCTGATGTTTTTCTGTGTTTAGCAGTGGGATTGGTAAATATCAGCAGGTTAATTCTGTGTCCTGATCCTTTTGAAGGATTTGGGACTCAGTTCACTTTGCTAAAGTATCTCATCATCACTTTCAGAAAACAACTTTTAATGACTTTTAGAAGGTGACGCCATGTGGAAGTATGCGTATTTGCAATAACTATTGGATTAATTCAGTGTGATACTTAAAATATTTGTAATCTACTTTAAGGGGAACAAAAGGATAAAGGATTTCTTAGAACTCCAGTGTAGTTTCAGAATCAATGACTGCACTTACTAATTATTATAAATTTGTTTTTGCTTCAGTATGGATTTGCCCTTTTACGTAGACGAGCCCTGCAGTTGGAAGAGCTCACTTTAGGTAAGGACACGCCTGACAATGCTCGGACCCTCAATGAGCTGGGTGTTCTCTACTATCTTCAGAATAACCTAGAGTGAGTACCATGATGTGAATAATGAAAACAAGTCTGTTTTATCTCTTAGATGCAAAGCTGCTTTATGTTTCTATCAAGTCAAGCTAGAATAAATTGATAGAAACCATGCCAGATTTTGCATATGGTATGTTATGAACATAGCCATGCTTAACAAAGACCATGGCATTTTTTTTTTTTACTGTTTCCCATCACGTTGTTTCTTTTATTAACTAAAAAGTTATTCTGTAGCATCCCTAGTATGTTTTATATGTCTATAAAAGTGTTTTGTGTAGATACTGTACATTAGACTTCACAGAAGAAACTTGACATCAAGGGAGAATAAAGAATAGAATGTAGATGGCTGCTAGTTTTGGTTTTCAGTTTATTTGGACTTAAAAGATTCAAAAAGACATATTTATACTCTGAAGAAGTGTTTGGGGCTTCTGTGGATTTCAGAAAACTAACAAATTTGATACTTTGGCTATCAGAAAAATGTAACAAATACTTAGCCAGCCTCAGAAAGGGTTCTTCAATTAAAAATTATATAGCACTAACTTCAAAGGGGAAATCAACGAATACCAAAATCTTTTGAACTAGGTCTAATAATAATAGTAAAAGTATCAGAAGTTTTTTGGAAAATATTTATGGGTTTGTCTTTTAGAAAAAGTCAAGTGAAGAACTGAGGCAATCATCCAGATAATTTAGGCCCTCACACTATCAGGAAAGCATTTTTAATTTTTGGAAAAGGGCAGGAAGGGATAAAGGGTAGGAAAGAGAAAGAGGATTTTGAGGTGAATCCTTGATATTACCTATCTTGGATTTAAAAATAAAAATACTTAAGTTCTCCCCCTAACTAGCGCTAACAATTCTTACTTCTAGAGGATCGATTATTTAAGCCATTTTGGGGTTTTGTTCATAGAACAGCTGACCAGTTTCTGAAGCGGTCCTTAGAAATGAGAGAGCGAGTTCTAGGACCAGATCACCCCGACTGTGCCCAGTCTTTAAATAATTTGGCAGCTCTGTGCAATGAGAAGAAACAGTACGATAAAGCAGAAGAACTTTATGAAAGAGCTTTAGACATCCGGAGACGAGCATTAGCTCCTGATCATCCTTCTTTGGCCTATACAGTGAAACATCTTGCAATCTTATATAAGAAAATGGTAAGTAATCTGTGGCATGCTTACATGTGTTTCATAATATACCAATTAAGTTATAATTACTGTCAGCAAAATAATTTGTCTTCTGATGGATAGATTATTATTTTCTGTGAGCTTTTCAATCATAAGGATTTTTTTTTAACAAATAGCTGAATAGAACATTAAAAAACACTATACCAGAGTTAACTAAATTACAGTACTGGTTGGGTTTTGTTAAAATACATTCCAAAGACAAATGCATTCCTCAGCATTCTGATTGGAACTTATATATCAGAAGTTCTAAAATTCAGCCACTATTAAGTTTTCTGTGTTAAGCAGCCATAAACACAACAAATCACGTAGTTATCAGAGGTGAAGGAGGAATCTCTATAGGAGGTTAAATGAGTATTTAAATTTCATGGTTTCTTTTCTTTGCTTACAATAAAATATAACTATTCTTTGCCATAAGGTTCTAGCCTGAGCAATGTTGGAATTGTTGTAGCTGTTCTAAAATGAAAAAAAAAAAAAAAAAAAAAAAAAAGCCAGAGAAGTCTGATTTCATTTAGTATGGTTACAGAGCTACGTAGACTTTTTTAGACTTCATAAGACCCTTGCTGGTCAACCTGGCCCTGAAACTGAAGTAAGAACAATGCATTGTTGCTATTTCTGCCCAACTTTCAAGTGAAAAAGAAAACTAATCTCTGCCTGGATGGCTCAGTTGGTTAAGCATCTGTCTTCAGCTCAGGTCATGACCCCAGGGTCCTGGGATGGAGCCCTCCATCGGACTCCTTGCTCAGTGGGGATCCTACTTCTCCCTCTCCCTCTGCCACTCACCATGCTAATAAATAAATAAAACCTTTAAAAAATAATTAGAAAAATCTCGAAGGGGGTTGGTGGGAAATGAAATTTTATTTTGATGCCATGTCTAAATTATATATAGTAACAAACATTTTACTGGCATATTTTGACTTCCCTGGGAACTGAGTAATAATGGGACCTTTATAAAAGGGCTTTCTGAATTATCAAAATGTATTTATATTCAATGTAGCTTTACTTACATATTCTATTAGATTTCAGTTATCTATAAGCTGAACCATTAAAGTGGGAGAAAATGTTTCTGAAATTCTTTTTCCTCAAAATGACTCATTAATAGAAAATTCTATTTATGGAAGAAGCTCTGTGATCAGATAGTATTTATTATTTTAATATTTTTGTTAGATTTCACTGTTATTTTTTAGGGGAAACTTGACAAAGCTGTACCTTTGTATGAGCTGGCAGTTGAAATTCGGCAGAAATCCTTTGGCCCAAAACACCCCAGTGTAGCTACTGCCCTGGTGAACTTAGCTGTTCTCTATTGCCAAATGGTAAGTTCCCACATATTAACTCTTTATTAAGAGTTTTAAGGTATGAAATAGAAAAATGAAATAGATGTAGCATAGTAAAAGTAATTAAAGAAAATTTAAGATTACTAATGCTTCCTTTAGTACTTGAGAAGTTATTGAGGTCACATTTGTAAGGCGATCCCTTCCTCTTAGTGTAAAACACCTACAGAACATTTATTTAGCTCATGGCATAAGCTTCATTTTTTAAATTCTGGAGACTGTACATCTCTATGTCTAATACTGTCTTTAAGCTGTGCCATTTGCTTGTGATAGGTGAAAAGTAGTGTTACACCCACTGGGCAATAAAGAAACACGATTCTACTTACACGATCAGTGGTCACCAAACTAGGTCTAAAACTTAGGTTTCTTTCTATTACATGCTTCTACTATTATGATTAGTAATAAACTTTTGTTTTATCTACATCCTGTAGGAAGATATTAACATTATTAAAGGGGCTTGCTTACTGGGACACCTGGGTGGCTCACTGGTTGAGTGTCTGCCTTCAGCTCAGGTTGTGATCCCAGGGCTGGGAATCGAATCCCACATCGGGCTCCCAGCGAGGAGACGGCTTCTCCCTCTGCCTGTGTCTCTGCCTGTCTTTCATGAATAAATAAAATCTCAAAAAAAATTAATAAATGGGTTTACCCCAGTAGATCAGCATAGTCAAAAATTTTAGATTTCAGCAACTCAGTGTATTCAAGTGAGCATTATTCTTTTTTTTTTAATAAGAAAAAACACAATGAAGCCTTGCCATTGTATGAAAGAGCATTAAAGATTTATGAAGACAGCCTGGGTCGGATGCATCCTCGAGTTGGAGAAACATTAAAAAATTTAGCAGTGCTTAGGTAAGAATTTTTTCAGTTTCCTAAGAGCAGCCAAACTCATTTTTGGAACAGCTTTAACTTATAAAACAACACAGAATATTTAGTGCTGATTGTTTTTTCTTGGGAGGGGGAAGGGATTATTTCGGGTTGATTTACTTCAAGATACTGAAGTAGTATCCAGAAGTGAAATGTAGGTTGCATAATCTATTTTATAGAGGAATGGATCATGTACTGTTTTTCACTACATTTGCAGCTAACTGGTAGTTAGATGGGCAATTTGCCATCCTCAAAACTAATTTACCATTAAGTGCATGTAGATTTTGAGGTGCTTAGGTGGCTCAGTTGGTTAAGCATCTGACTCTTGGTTTCAGCTCAGGTCATGATCTCAGGGATATGAGATTGAGCCCTGCATCAGCCTCCATGCTAGGCCTGGAGCCTGCTCAAAATTTTTTCTCTGCCCCTCCTCACTACTCTGTGTGGACACTCTCTTAAAGCAAAATCAATATGCACCTTTTTCTTTTCCATCTAGGTTTGTGAATCTCAGGATGCAGAGACTTCCCTTAGCAATTTCACTGCACTGCACCCATTACATGGTCCTAATAGTGTCTATATGTAAGGCACTGAGATATACCGTAGCAGTTCAGAAAAGAAAGAAGAGTTTGAATATTTTCTTTTACTGGTCTGAGTGAATGCACATACTAAAAATAGAAAGGGGGGGATCCCTGGGTGGCGCAGCGGTTTGGCGCCTGCCTTTGGCCTAGGGCGCGATCCTGGAGACCCGGGATCGAATCCCACGTCAGGCTCCCGGTGCATGGAGCCTGCTTCTCCCTCTGCCTGTGTCTCTGCCTCTCTCTCTCTCTCTCTCTCTCTGTGACTATCATAAATAAATAAAAATTTAAAAAAAAAATTTAAAAATAGAAAGGGGAAAATGAGGAATTATCCACAACTTGTATCCTATAAAGTCATTTCAAGTTAAGAGAGTATACTATTTTAACAATTTTTTTCTTTCAAAGCTATGAAGAAGGGGATTTTGAAAAAGCTGCTGAACTATACAAAAGGGCGATGGAAATAAAAGAAGCAGAAACCTCACTTTTGGGCGGAAAAGCTCCTTCCCGACACTCAAGTGGAGACACATTTAGCTTAAAAACAACCCATTCTCCTAATGTTTTCCTTCATCAAGGACAGAGGTAATAGCAATTACAATTCACTGCAAATGTACCTTAGGATAAAATAATTAGGAAACATATGGAACCTAAGAATGTAAAACATAAAAAGATGTTATTTTTGTGATTTAACTGATATTTGCATGAAATTACATTGGACTACATTAAAGTTTGAGTCATGATTGTGTCAGTGTTAGCTGCTTAAAAGAATCAACTTTCCAAAAAGAAAAAAAGAATCAACTTTCCTATTGTACGAGGTCCACGGATGTTGGACACATTAGAACCCTAAGATGACATGAAGAATGGATCATGAAAGTCTCTGTTCAACAAGAGCTAGCAGAGCTGCTAAGACAAGTTCAATTCCATAATTCTTTCATCTCTCAAGAGCTGTGTTGGCCTCAGCATTCCTGGTTACGCTTTTCAGCAGTAGCCTAGCCCAATTCTCTACCTCAAAAGTTTCAAGGAATAAAAGGATAATGTTTATGAAAGGTTTGAATTGTCTTCTGTAAAATGAATAATGGTTGTCTGTTACATTTTTTTAAATTCTAGCCTTTCCGTGAGCAGACTAGGCTAAGCCCTCTGCTTTCTATGCTCTCTACATTGTTCTGCTTTTATATGTACCTGCATGAGCTGAAGTTATTAATGCAGTAATAAGTCAAGCTCTTGGCATTCTTTGACCTTCCCCAAGATAGGGACATGACAATCTCCTTTCTTAAATGGCCTAAACCTCTTTCTTCATCTATCTCAAACTAATGTCAATTTTATATTGAAAAGGAAATGTTTTACAGGTTTTATAAATGTTTTCATAGTTCAGTTTTGCACCATTTATATATTTATATATAATAAAATCAATTTTAATACCTGTAAGATTCCAACATTTTAATTATAAAGGTGAAAGATGTAATAACCATACTTCGTTTTAAAAGTGCAATTTCAACATATTTTCCCCACTTCAGTTTATACAAGAGTTTGAACATTACAAAAACTACTTGAATGTTATCAATACGGAGTAGTTTGCTCAAAAGTTTTGGTGACTTTATAGGGTTTTGGTTAATGTTCTGTAAGGCATGGCTACACACAGGGTGGTCCATGAACCAGGATCATCAGTACCACCTGGGAGCTTATGAAAAATTAAGACTCTAGGTCCTCTCCTCAGAACTACTGAATCAGAACCTGCAATTTGGCTAGATCTCCAGGTGATGCATACGCACCTAAGTCTGAGAAGCAATGGTCTGATTCTCAGGCACTATAATATAATGGTGACTTAGAAGAAATTTGGTAGGAAATGAGCATCCCCCTTTTGAGAGAAGTTCAAAAGGAAATAAGATAAAATATGACCAAAGCACATCTTTGAGGGTTTGCCAGCTATAAAAGGCACAAAGTAAATTCACAAATTACCATACACTGATTTCAGATTTAAGCTACTAAAATGGAAGATTTAATGCATTATAAGTAAGTAGTATATTAAGTTTAATGCCTTTAAAAAAACTGCTTTAGGAAATAATCTAACATTCTAGGAGCCTGAAAAGAAAAACTAGCAAAAGAATAATAGGCATTCTTTGTTCCTACAAATTTGGACTTGAAAAACATAAGTGCAAACATAGTATTCAAAGTGATTTATAGCAAAAATCCATTAATTACAGTTGGGTTAATGACTGCATATATTTCACAAAATTTGTTTAAATATATTTTTGAAAGCATATTTTGATCTTACTACTTATACCAACTCAAATATTTTGATCTTTTTACTTATTATACTACCAACTCAAATGTTTTCATGTAAAATGCCTACTTAAAAAAATAAAAATAGCCAGGACAGACACCTTTTTGTATTTGAGGTTCTCAGATATATGTTCACATTGATACACACCTTTGCAATGAAAAAGGTAGCTTTCAGCCTACTCAAATATATGTGAATTGGTAGGAACCAAAAAATGGTGGTTGTAGTTCATTTTCATTAATACTTTGCAAAAAGAGAAATATGGGGGAAAATGCAATTGGAGGGTTAAAGCTTCCTTATTATTATTAAATGGTCATTACCTTTTTGTGTCGATCAGCATGTTTATAGGTATTCAAGGAGTATTTTTATGAGAAAAACCTAGAATACATATTTTTTACTACATAAAACATTTAAGTAGTACATAAATTAACTTCCCATTAACAGCAGGGAAGGGGTTAAAGCTAAACATATAGTTTTACTATAATTTAGAGCTTTTGTGCTAAAGCAATTCGGTGAGTGTGTTTCCTTCTTTCACATTAGAAATAAGTCTTTATAAATATGGTCAACCACTATCGGTTTATTTAGTAATGACTCAGTGATGATTAATTTCTCATAATCAGCTCTTGTAAGTTTTCATGGCATACAGACTTTCAAGAGAGCACTCCAGGTAGCAAAAGACACCTGTTACCAGATTTTTTGGGGGTAAATAATTCAACTATTTTTAATGGAAGACATTAGACAAAGAAATTAGATAACTTAGATAAAAGAGTTGGTACAGTATAAGACACCAGCAGTGTGCAATGCCATGTTAAGAACAAAGGCTATTATACTTTATCCAACTATACAATTTTTAAATTATAAGCAAAGCCAAGTCTGACTTTAGGCCCCGTATTGGGCCACCAATACGACACCAGCAGTGTGCAATGCCATGTTAAGAACAAAGGCTATTATACTTTATCCAACTATACAATTTTTAAATTATAAGCAAAGCCAAGTCTGACTTTAGGCCCCGTATTGGGCTCCACACTGGGAGTGGAGCTTTTATATAGCAAAGCCTTACCAAATCAATATACCATAAGTTCCAAAGAAGTGGGGTTATTTTTAGACTACATTTCTTTTTTGAAATTCAAAACATTTCAGGTAACTAGAAAAAAAACTTTTACAGATGAATTCACTAATTTTTGTTTAATGACAAATGACCTACCAAGGCAACATAAGTTTCAAGGCTACCATCCCATTTTCCTGACCTTACTCCAAACAGAAGAATCACTATATGATTCTAGAATCTCAAAACAAATACATTGAGCATATTTGATATTTGGGACTTTCTGAAATCAGTTTTTAAAACTTTATTTTACAAGTGAAAATTGCATTTTTAAATTTTGTAATAACATTTCTTCTCTAGAGATACAATTTACTCATTCATATCTTCAAAACAAAAAAAAATCATCAATATAGAGGATCAGCATAGTAGTATCCTACTGATAAAGGCTACACATACGTATTTTTATTGGTCTCCAAACCATTGGGAATTTAAGGTTCTCTAAGCTTTCATTATTTGTATGCAATGTTAGAGAAAACCAGTTTATCAATTTGTGATTCAGTAGGTCATGATCAGGGTAAATTATACTATTCCAGTGAATAAATACATGTCCATCATTTCAGAGGTAATTTAGGTCCCTTTTATGCCAGTACAGGACAATTATCTAGTTATCCAGAAAATCAAATTTTATGAAGTATTCAGAAAGTAGCCCATATGATGGGCATAATCTAGATGATCTTAGCCTAAATTTATTCCTTGATCCTCAGTAAAGTGCAGTGACTCCAGATGTGTGTTCTACAGATGCAGGATTTCTTTTCCTTGGTCAGTGCAGAAATACAGTAATTTGTACTTCCTGAAAATACCTTTGTTTATCCATGAAGAAAGCTTACTTTTATTTGCCTTTGTCTGGTTTTGAATTCACATGTTTACAGACTTTTCCAATGACTACATTTTCTCTTGTATTTCATCAGGTAACATTTGAAAGGATATTTATTTTGTAGCTTAACTATTTTAAATTCACTGTTGGCCAAGTTAATAATAGTGGATAGTCTTCTTATAGAGAGGGATTCTAAATCAATGAGTAGATACCTGCTAGCTCTAATCAACAGGTTGTACCTCCTGTACTTTCCCTATATTTGAGAACTGCATACTACTGTATTATCCATGGCCTCAGGCAACAGACCACAAAGGATTACTAGAAGGAAAAGAAATAGAGCATCATATTGGTCCTTTCTTCCCACCCCTCCCAAAAGGTCAAAGCATTTCAGTGGCTAAGTTTTCAAGTTTTCTTAACTGGAATGAAACAGGAGTTTTAGGAATTACTGATTGAGTTGAAAAGGGACAAATAACACAGTAATTTCAAAAAGTGTTAACAATTCTGTGAAGATTATGTATCAATGTTGCCCTAAGCATTGTTGTTTTGTTTTTGTTTTAAGATTTTATTTATTCCTGAAAGACAGAAAGAGAGAGAGAGAGAGAGAGAGGCAGAGACCAGGCAGAGGGAGAAGCAGGTTCCACGCAGGGAGCCCAATCAATGTAGGACTCGATCCCAGGACTCCAGGATCACGCCCTGGGCCGAAGGCGACACTAAACCGCTGAGCCACCCGGGCTGCCCGCGTTGTTGGTTTTCTTAAAAAAAAAATTTTCTTTCTTTCTTTTTTTTTTTTTTTAATTGCAAGAGAGTAGGCTTAAACTCAGGAAATAATAGGTCAGTCCATTATCTACATATTCTTCATTTTGGCCATAAGGTCTTCCAAGCTTTCACCAGAATCTTCCACAGTTACCTCAGCTACAGAATCTTCTTGCTATCAACAAATAAGGGAAACATTGTGAAAAATAACAAGATTTACAATGCTTAGGAATACAAAATCACTAAGTTGTAACCATGATCTCTATTGCAGTGGTATTTTTAAAATTGTATTATGGCTGACATCTCAATATACAAAAATGTTACCTTCATTAATCAAAACCTACTTTATCCATTAATGAGTCAAGAACACCATTTTAGGTCTGTGTTTCAAACAGTTTAAAAGGCACTGTGCCTATTTCTACATTAACACTGAATACCTCTCACATCTTAACGCCTATAGTGTAAAAAACAGGAAATACTGCATTGGCATTATAAAATAGGAAAAAGATGAGAGAAGATAAGCAGACATTTTCTCTTATATGACATTTACTTATGGTAAATCAGATTTTGGATGTACCTTTTTGGGAATTGTGTATGCCACTGTAATTCCTTCAGGTAAGTCAGGAACTGGACCTGAAGAATTTTTTAGTTCCTCTTCTGAAACCTCAGATACCAACTCAATACCTAGAAAATTAAATTTTATAATAGTTTTCAAGGAACTTAATAAGCAATAATTACTCAAAATCTGTATAACTTAATTCTATTTCCTCCCATAAGACATTTGATGATGCCATTTCAGTTTATGAAAGAATTCCTACCCCACTCATTGTCTTCATGTATTATCTCTTCCTCTTCTTGAATAGCCTCCTGTTTGGGCAATGCTGCTACCTTTTTCTGTAGAAATCAAACAGTATCAATTTATTCTTACTCATTCTCAGGCATCAACAGCATTGAGCAAGAATTCAGACAGGCTTTTTATTTTACTCAAAGCAAGAAAGACTTCAACAGATTTTTTTCACTTTTGGAGCATGGTGAATTTTTTGCTGACATTTCCACCTTAGGGATACAATCAAGAAAACTTTCAAAATCCAGGAATCCATCTATCTTGTATTCCAAATCTAAAAAACTGTTTTAAATTATTGTCCGAATAATATGACCTCTCACACATTGTGATGGATTGGTGTATACCTTGTATTCTTCTTGGTGCTTCCTGCAATTTCGGTCATCGCACTGAGGATTTGGCTTCATGGACATAGTAGGGAAAAAATCTTGCATTGCATTATATCCAAGGTAAAAACTAACAGTACCAAAATTTAACAGAAACCTAGAAAAACAAATCAAAGTACACTTAAAGAACTAAATCATGAAAGTATTAGAATTTTTTTTAAAAAAATGGTTTTTAAGTACATAATGATCTTTGTAACAAAATAGTACTTTAAGATGTCAGATTAAAATATGAAGAATCCCTGAGACATGGTACTAAATCTAACTACTGTTTAGAAGTTTTTATACACAACTTATTATAAAGTTTACAATCTTAAATGTACAGTTCAATGAAATTTTCCAAAAGTCTTCACCCATGTAATCACTACCAGATCAAAATACAGAACATGTCGGGTATGCCACAAAGCTCCCTTGTGCTCCCTTGTGCTCCCTGCCAGTCAAATCTGATTTTAGAAGATTATATGGAGAGGAAAAATCCCATATAAAATATAAACAAAAGGAAAAATATTTGCAACAAATGTTAATATACAAGACAAAGAAACTGACCAAATGATAAGCAGACAATTCACAGAAAAATGTAAGTGCTCACCCCTTTCCATAAACTGAAAATTAAAATGAGATACCCATTTTTCACCCATTAAATTAACAAAGATTAAAAAGTCTGATGATACCCAATGTTATCAATTGGTGTGGCTGAATCAGGTACTCCAACATTGTGACAGAAATGTATAATACTTTTGAAGGAGAAATTTAATACTCTCAAAATAAATATTGCATAAACTCAAATTCCACTTCTAAAAGTTTGTATCTAGAAAAATCTATACAAAAATATATGCAAGATATTTGCAGCATTGTTAATAAAGCAAAATAAAAAAATCTAAGTAGCTTTAATGTCCATCGATAGGGGCTTGGCTACATATTATACATCCTGAAGAGAATAGTGTATAACCGTGATTTTTCCCCACCTTTTTTGTAGCATACTATAAAAGGTTTTTAGATAGGGCCTACTGAATTTTGTGTAGTTTGTAAAGTGAAGTTGTCTTATATGAAATAGCCCTAGACAGTTGCCTTGAGAGTTCTCATACATGCTTTTCACAATTTTTTTGCTGGTAGCTGACACTTCTGGTATTAGGGTGCTTCTGTATATCATGCTGCAATTTGTTCTTATTATATTGGACGGTTAAGAAACATAAAGCTTACTAAAGTTGTAAAGTGAGAGAAAAAAATGGCCTGATATAGAAAAAAAAACCTTAAAAAGGTTCTGCTTTTAATAAAATGTGAGTTGGTTCAAAAATTCTTTGACATTAATTTTAGCTGCAAAGAAATCTTTGCCCTTCTTTTTTGCTGTAGTTTAGATGATGTGGTTGCTGGATATGTTTTTGGATAGCAGAGATATTATCCTCATTAATGTATAATCACATTGGTGTTATTTTTAGTAAGAATTAAATAAAGAGGTATGTTTATGCCCTTTGGTCAAAACTGCAGAGATTTAAGTCATTTGGTCACTACTTCATAAATACACTAGTACCACTGTACCATTTAACAAGAGCTATTCTAAATGCAGAGTAACATATGTGTATTAATATGTTTAAATTAGATATACTAAGATATGTATGTAAATTAAAAGTACATTATATTATGCATATATAAAAATGTATGTATATTTAAAACTAGATTTTAGAAAACTACTTAAATAGTAATTCCAATATTTGAGATGCTTTATGAAATATATTTCCATCAAAAACAATCAAGACTATTCAGAAAAATTAGCCCTCACTCACTTTAACACATTTTGAACTAAGATCCCAGCAACCACTCCCATAGTGGTAGGAAGACTGGCTGCACAAACACCTTCTCGTTTCAGAGTCTTTTCATCAATATTTGCAGCAACTACAAGTGGTGGAGCACACTACGTGAAAAAGAATGAAAGAAAATATATTTCAAAACAAAAGGAAAAAGTGTAACATAGTATTCTATCACATTCAAAGTTTGTTTTTTCTCTGAATACATTTTCAACATCCCTAGGAACTCTAGTACTTAACAGTGGGGAAAAAAAAAAAAAAAGCCAAAATAAATCATGCATACCGCAAAACAAGCAGATTCTCCAGGAATTATGAGCTGTATATGCCCTGACACAGCATTTTCACTGACCCCAGACTCCATCCACGTTTGCCCAAGTTCATTACAAGCCTTAGTAGAAATAGGTGAAAACATAACATCAAAAGAAGTAATTTACCATAAGTTCTTTTCTTGAAAAATTGGGGTTTAACTAAATGGATTACCAAGATGTTTTTAAATTTTTCAAGAGAAAGTTATAAATAGTGGAATTCCCTGGCAAATGCCACTCTCTAAAAAGTAAAGTGACAGCATTTAAGCAAGCAGTCAATAAATACCTAATTAAATTGAACCATTAGGTTTATAGGATATATTAAAGTAAAAATTCATTTTTCTAAAATAATTTCATCAATTAACTGCAAAATCTCTTTTGAAAAGTTGAAAACACAGTAATTCAAAAGAATTTTATTTCTGAGAAACTAGGTTTGTAGGCAATTTATATTTATACCTAAAGTAATGAAAGTCAAAACCAATGCTGACAAAGAATAAGACATCTTAAGATTAAATCTTTATCTTAAATATTGTACTTCAGAAGTATCTACTATGTTATAATTTCCTGTATTGGAGGAAATAGGATACTAAAAACATAAGCCACATCAGTAAGGCTAGACAAATCCCACAGCCATTAGAATCTCAAAGGCAGGCTAAGAGATCATTAAAAATTAACAGAACACATAAGGGTTTAAATGCAGAACTATACAAGAAAATAGATGAATCCATGAGTGTTAACATCTTAGACAAAAGGAATACTTACTGTATTTATTGTCATCCGAGCTTCAAAATTGTCCACGCAGCTAAGAACTAGGTCAACAGGTTTTCCTTCTTCTAATCCACCATTACTAGGTAAAGCAAATAAATTTTATTGGGGAGCGGGGGAATCAGGACACAAAATACCCTCTAATTAGACTGCATTTGTTCAGGCACACATTTATTCTTTCAGTAAATGAGTACAATCATGACATGGTATTTAATATTAAAGATCTAGTAAAGAGTATTAAGTAATATGAATATAACATGAATGATACTACAGTTCTACTCCTGGAAGGCAAAAAATTACCATTTCCCTATCAGCTTCCAGACTTTTATTCATGTTTCACTCCACACGTAATAAAAATTGAATACAATTCAATATCTCAGTGTTTGTTACAACATTCTGCAGGAAATCACTTTCACATAGAAATATAATCTAGAACACAGAACTTAAAATTGAGGATCCCTTTTTAATCATAACAAGTTTTTTGTTTTTTTTTATTGTTGTTACTATTGTGTTTTTGGACAATACTTAACTTTTTACTGGGCTCCTAATACATAAAGACCGCACAGAAAACTATTTTAAAAACAAATATATATTGAATGTATGAACTCATTGAGTTAAATAAACATCAAGAGATTTTCTATTACTTGTTTAAGCTAGACACTGTACAAAATATTCATAAATAAAATTTACCTTATTCTATCCATGAAATGTTGAAAGTTTTCGACTGTGGTTATATTGTAGTTGTGTACTTCAAAAAGAACATCAGGATTAATGTTCCTGAGAGGAAAAAAGGGAATGATTATTAAACTACTGGTAGGAATACTAAATGAAAGCAGGAAAAAGAACTGAAAAAGATCATTTATGAGGTTAGAAAAATGGAATTCAAACTATTCAAAGAAAATCCAAAGTCCTCTTCTATTTATTTTGCCCCACTTCAAGGACTACCACATTCACAACATTTTGACTGCATATTACAAAACTATTCCCACCATGTATGTGCTTAGAATTAAGCTCTTATCACCTCTGTTGAGTTACCACTGAGCCTGACAAAAAGAGCTTCCCTATTCCTTATTTAATTCAGTGCAAGCATGTTTGGGGCCACAAAGAAACTTATTAAAGGTTGGCAAGGCAGGCCACTAGTGTCAAATCTATTTTTATAAAGTCTGCAAGCTATGAATGGTTTTTCCTTAGAAGAACGATGTTTCGTAATAGGCTAAAATTACATGGAATTTAAACTTCAGAGTCCATAAGCAAAGTTTTATTGGAGCAGCCATGCTCACTCATTTTTCTATTGCCTACAGCAGCTATTGCACTACAACTACATAGCTAGACAGTTTCACAGTTGGCCCTCCAAGCCTTAAATATTTACTACTTCGCCCTATACAGAAAGTTTGCCAACCCAGTTCCAAGAGGTAAGACAATCTGTATAGTAAAACCTGCATTTTATAGAGAAAAGTTTGTGCATTAACTTAAATAAAAATACACGAACTAAGATTTCACTATAGTCTTTAATTGCTAATTCCCTTTACCTCAAAGTATATTCTGCTGCTTGAACTTTACTTAATCCTGCTTGATGAGGTTGGAAGAAAAGTCTATTCATATTGGCCAGTTCCACCTTGTCATAGTCAAAGAGTAGCAACTAAAATGAAAACAGTGGTATTTTGATGAAAAACATACCGAAATATAAGCTAAAAATAACAAAGAATCAATTAGTGGACTTTACATTTGATGGGTTTTAATAGTTTGACAGTAATATTAGCTAGCTCTAAAAATATTAATTCATTTAATGCTCATATAGGTATAAATGAGACAACTATGACACATGCCCCAAAGCCACTCAGCTAATACATATGAAAATGAGGTTCAAATTCAGGCATTCTCAACCCAGCATCTGTACCCAAACCCTAATACTTACTGCCTCTCTAAAGGATTCACTGAAAAACTGTTTATTCCATTTCATTCCAATTGTTTACTGAAGACCAAGAACACATTAGAGAAGTGAAATTTTAAGATAAAAACAACAAGGCACCTGGGTAGCTCAGTTAAGCATCTGAGCTCAGCTCAGCTCATGATCCCGGTGGAGTTCCATGTCTGGCTCCCTACTCGGCAAGGAATCTGTTTCTCCCTCTGCCCCTTCCCTGCCCATGCTCACTCACTCTCTCTCAAAAAATAAGATTAATAAATAAATAAGATAAAAACAAATGCCATAACTTAAAACCATAGTATAACATGACTCCCTTTGTGACTAGGACACCATTTTTAACCCACGCCTAAAATATCACCCCAAACAGAATTACTACCCAGTAAGTTGTTGTTTCCTTCCATGTATTTAGACATGACAGCATTTCTCACACTCACACACACACCTTTTTAAAGATTCCATTTTTTATCAGTAAGAACAGGTTGCACCCAAATATTTCCAAGGTCCCTTCCTTCATCTAAAATTCTGTGACTAACACAATTCTCAGCATCCTAAGTTTAACAATAAAAACAAAAGTATGGCAAAATGCCAGGGTAAAGTGAGCACAGAAGCAAAGGTTACAGCAGTGGTTGAGGGGGCTGTGGCTTATGGTGCATTATCCTGTACACAGCTAAAATTTAAAAAAAAAAGGGGGGGGGTATGGGGGGGAATCTTAATAACGAAATTAACCCAACCTACAGAACAACCCCTGGGTAACTCTTAATATCTTGCTAGAAAAAATGCATCTCCTCTGTCTGCCCTCTACAATTTTCTGACTCGACTTAAAAGTCTCCAAGATATAGTTTATTTCAGCTCATTAGACTCTACTTATTAAGTCAGGCCAAGTATTAAATTTGAGTCATCAGCTTCATAGCTGGTTTATAAGTGACTTATAAGTGACAGGAAATCACTTGAGTCATCAGCTTCATAGCTGGTTTGTAAGTGACTTATAAGTGACAGGATATCTCAAATTTGGGGATAGGAAATATCAGTTGTAGCTCTGTCACAAATTAGCTCTGATCATGGATAAGTCACTCACTTTTTAGGCCTGTATCTTCCTCTGTAAAATAAAGGAGCTGATCTAGATCTGGTGATCCAGGACACCTCAAAGGGGTTAAAAGGTGGGCTTGAAGTCTCCCATCTTGCTTCGTGATCAATTGGCAAGAAAAAGATTTCAAGATTACATTTCTAGATGGTATCTTTTCAATTAATGTATCTGTAAAAGTTTCTTTGTAAATATTATGTGTTCTGGTGTGTCTAAGATTCCAAACAAAATGATCCCTGCATTTCCTCAAGATGTTTAGTGACAGTCTGGTAAGCAAAGCAGTCTGGGCAAGAAATAGGAAATGCAGAAATAGGCTTTGTCTGGTTGCATATAATCTTTGCTCTTTTTAAGCTCTGTGAGCTCTGAAATATATTTTTAGGTTACTTCAGTGTGTTTGACAAGACAGCTTGATATTTCTATCAAACAAAAATGACTTTCATATTGCAACAACCTTTGTAAGAACCAAATAAAATTCTCTCAAAAAGGCAAAAAAAAAAAAAAAATTCCCTGTTTAAGCATGAATTAACTCCTTGTTTATCTGTTTTATATATTGAAAAGAATTCTGAAACTTAACCTATGAGATCCTTAACTTAAAACTTGAACGCAGGGATCCCTGGGTGGCGCAGCGGTTTGGCGCCTGCCTTTGGCCCAGGGCGCGATCCTGGAGACCAGGGATCGAATCCCATGTCGGGCTCCCGGTGCATGGAGCCTGCTTCTCCCTCTGCCTGTGTCTCTGCCTCTCTCTCTCTCTGTGTGACTATCATAAATAAATAAAAATAATAATAAAAAATAATAAAACTTGAATGCACATTGGAATCCCTTGGAGAGTTTTTTTAAAAAATACTGATGTCTGGGTCCCATCCCCAGAGGTTGATTCTATTCTATTATAGATAGCAAAATTTTTTTGAACTTCTCAGGTGATTCTAATCTTAGAAATATTTGATAACCATTGTTCTAGATCCTTGCTACTCAAAATGTGGTCTGGACTAGCAGTATCCGTATCACTGGAAGCTTATCAGAAATATAGAGGCTGGGCAGCCCTGGTGGCTCAGCAGTTTAGTGCCGCCTTCAGCCCAGGGCCTGATCCTGGAGACCCGGGATCGAGTTCCACATCAGGCTCCCTGCATGGAGCCTGCTTCTCCCTCAGCCTCTCTCTCTCTCTCATAAATAAATAAATAAAATCTTTAAAAAAAAAAAAAAGTAAAGAAATATAAAGGCTAACCTTTTTCCTGGGTGGGGGGGCTAACTTTAATATATATACAAATCATATGGAGATTTGTTAAAATACAGATCCTTAATTCAGCGTGTCTGGCATGGGGCTTGGAAGTATTTATTACTAACAAGCTCCCAGGTGATGCTGATGCTACTACTTAGGGCATCAGACTGAGTAGCAGGGATCCAGCAGTTCTTAAAAATCCCCCTAGGGCAGCCCCGATGGCCCAAGGGTTTGGTGCCGCCTTCAGCCCGGGGTATGATTCTGGAGTCCCAGGATTGAGTCCCACATTGGGCTCCCTGCATGGAGCCTGCTTATCCCTCTGCCTATGTCTCTGCCTGTCTCTCTGGGTCTCTCATGAATAAATAAAATCTTAAAAAAAAAAATCCCCCTAGAACATCAGAATCACCTGGGGACTTAATACAAACTCAAATTCTTAGGTGCACTAAAAACCTAAGGAATCAAAACCACTGGGGTAGGGTCTATGTTTTAAGAAGCCTATGAAATGATTCTGAAGCACATCAAACCTAAGACCCATAATCTCCATGATCTCTATTATCCTAGGTCAATCAGCTGTGATTCTTTGATCAACTATAACCAATCGTTGGCTGGCTTTTGTAAACTTCAAAGACTTTAAAAGGTTAATAAACACTTATAGAATTTTTATGTTGCCTTTTCTATGTTGATAAATAAATGCCAACTTGGAAACCATTTTCTTTTAAAAATTTGGGGCATGGGGATGCCTGGATGGCTCAGTCAGTTGAGTGTCCAACTCTTGATTTCAACTCAGGTCATGATCTCAGAATCCTGAGATTGAGCCCCACAATCTGGCTCCTGTGCTCAGTGCAGACTCTTTGTCCCTCTCTCCCTCCCCATGCTCACTCACTTACACTCTCTCTCAAAAAGTAAATTAAATCTTTTAAAAAAAGGGGGGGAGGCATGGGACAAGACCAACATATTAAAAAGCACTGATAAACTTTGTGGGAAAAATGCTTGCTTTGTCAAAATGCTAAAGAGGGGTAATCAATTGTGGAAAGCTTTGGTATTCAACCACTAAGAATCTAACATCATAGGCTTTACCTTTATAAATCTGAGACTAAGTATACTGATTTCCAGGAAAGATTATCTCTCCTTCCTACCCACAACCTAAATCGATTTTAGATAAAAGTGAAAGAAAAAAAAAAAAGCTACATATAGGTTAAAAGAAATCTAGAGCATTCTCCAGTTCAATTTTAAGAGTAAGAAAGGTATTTTCTAACTAGAAGTTTGTATCTCTTCACCTATCTCACCCACTTCCCCTCTGGCAACCACCAGTTTCTTTTAAAAGTTTTTGTTTGTTCATTTTTGTTTTTTAGATTCCACATATAAGTGAAATCATATATTTGTCTTTCTCTTATTTCACTTAGGATAATATCCTCAGGACCATCCATGCTGTCATGAATGCCAAGATTTCATCCTTTTATAAGGCTGAGTAATATTCCATTATACAAACACACACACCTATCTTCTTTATCCATTCATTTATCTATGGACACTTGGGTTGCTTCCATATCTTGGCTATTGTAAATAAATGCTGCAGTAAACACAGGAGTATATATATCTTTTCAAATGGTTTTCCTTTTCTTTGAGTAAAAATAAGTCATGAAAATTAAAAGTACAGCATAGAGAATATACTCAATAATACTGTACTAAAGTTATATGGTGACAGGTGATGACCGTACTTATGAGCACTGAGTAATGTATAGAACTGTTGAATTACTCAATGTGTTGCAAAACCGAAACTGATACTGTAGGTCAACAAATTTTTAAAAATAAGTTAATAAAGGGCCACTATTCTTTGAAAAAAAAAAAAAAAAAGGTACATGCTTTCTAGTCCATCTTGTATAAAGCATGTTTAAAAAATATGTTAGGTGCCTGGGTTTCACATACTATCAATTTAACAGACTTCTCTCCTAGTTTCTATATTTAAAACAGCCCAAATTGTAATATATCTTATTCCAAACAAAAACTTATTGAACAAAATTGGGATATTCCTTGTTTTATCTGATTATCAGCTTCCATTTGGGTGGGGTTGTGTCTTAACTACTGTGGGTAGAAAGAACAATATGAATAAAGACAGCACAAATCAACAAACCATTAGTAACGAGAAAAATTCCTAATTTGTACCTGATTTACTCCAGAAGTGAGAAGTTTCCCTATGACAGGCAAAGAGAAATGTTTTTACCTTACCAATGCCACATCTTGTCAGCATTTCAGCAGTCACACTACCAACTCCACCAACACCTACTATTGCTACAGCAAAGGTTCGGATTTTCTGTGAAACGCAAAATTATAGGTTTGTCGGTTAGCTTTTCATCAAAAATGTCATCAGAAATAATTTTCATTTACTGAAATCATCTTCAAAAACTTGGAAAGGTTTACCATACCTCATAGTCGCTTACGATTCCCATTCGTTTCAATGCCATTAGCCGGCTTAAAACAATGAAAAAATGTTTTAAAGCTTACAATCTTTTAATTGTGATACAGGTAAACACATCATCACAGAAAAACACAATCATTGCTAATGCTTTAGAAGAAATCTTTCAGGGGTGCTTGGGTGGCTCAGTCAGTTAACATCTGCCTTCAGCTCAGGTCATGGTCCCAGGTCCTGGGATAGAGCCTCATGCTTTGCTCCCTGCTCAAAGGGGAGCCTGCTTCTCCCCCTCCCCCTCTTGTTCCCCCTGCTTGTGCTCTCTGGTGTATGCTCCCTATCAAATAAATAAAATATTTAAAAGAAAAAAATCTTTCAGGGGCTTTTACCAGGTGACACTAAATCACCTGGGCAGCTTTAAAAACACTATCCTTCCAGGTGTATGTAGCCTGTGCAACAAGATTTTTTTTATAAGCTCCTCAGATAGTCTAATGGACAACCAAGATTGAAACAACTGACTTAAACGTTAAGGGTCCAGATGAGATACGTTGAAGTGAAATTTCAACATTTTTCCATGCTTTCTTAGCGTATGTAAATATTTAATGTTTAACATCAGTTGTCTCTGCTCATAATGGACGATGTCTACTTTTAGTAAGTACCAACTGCATGCCAAAGACTGTTAAGTACTTTAGTCTGTTATGTATTTAATATATATTTAAGCCTATACACATAAAATTCCCATTCATTTACACTTTGTTTTTTTAGATTTTTATTTACTTATTCATTAGACACACAGAGAAGCAGAGACACAGGCAGAGGGAGAAGCAGGCTCCATGCAGGGAGCCCGACGTGGGACTAGATCCCAGGACCCCCGGGATCACGACCAGAGCCTAAAGCAGATGCTCAACCGCTGAGCCACCCAGGTGCCCCTCACTTACACTTTAGAGAGTCAAATAGTTCTACCAAGCTTGCTAGGAAATTCTGCAGGCTTCTGGCCCCTTCCTCCCTTTAACCCTCCTTCCTAATTTCCAACTGTTACTAACACATCTCTAACTTGCTAACATTGTTACTTCTGCATTTTCAGTTTTAGGTATCACCTGAAGATTTCACTGGTACCATTGGTCCCTACTCTACACAAACATTTCCCGTGGTCGCTGAGCTACCAAGAGGTGGGATCCGATTCCAATCGGTCCGGCTCTGGTAATCCTTCCTCTTAACCACTGCACCACATTCAACCAGCTGAAAGGACGGGAGCGGACGAGGCTGGCGAAACCCAACAGCTTTTAAAGCTAAAGCTAATCCTGGTCTCCCGCCACGTCCCCAGGTTTTGCAATACCGAGAAGCCTTTATGAAACTCGAAGCTCAGCACTTGGTGGGCTTCACCCCTGATGTCATCTCCTGAGACTTATTACTATCGGTTTTATGCAGAACGAGGGAGACTGCGGCAGAGGCATCAGGTAACGGGACGCCTGATCCCCAGCAGGCCCGGGAGCAGCGCCATATGGCTGATTCACTCGGGTTTGGTTTTGTGTATGTGTGTGCGCCTGTTTTAAGAGAAAGACGGCCTTTTCACCTCTTCGAAGACTCGGCCCGGCGCGTCAGGGCGCAGGACCCCGGCACAAGAGGAGGGAGGTGGGAGGCCGCGGGAGGTGGGCCCGAAGGGACGCCTCACTGCGGACCACTCGGACACCCTGACTGCACCGCCTCCGCCCCGCCCCGCCCCGCCGGTCACCTGTAGGGGTTGGAGTCCACCACCTCCGAACTCATCTTCTCGATGCGGACCCGGCCGCCGCCTCCGTCGCCTCCCCCCACGGCCCGCCGACTTCTCTCCTGAGCCAGGGCCCGCTCCAGCTCCTCCACCCGCTGCTGCAGCCGCTGCACGGGCTCGGCCATGGCTGGGACCCCGGCCGCCAGCTCCCCCAGCCGCCGCCGCCGCCGCCGCCGCCCCACGCTGCTAGGCATGCGGGCCCCGCGAGGGGAAGGGGAGGCAGCCGCCGCCGCCGCTTTCCTAGCCCAGAGCCCTGCGGAAGTGCTCCCGGCGCCTCACACTCGACACGTCTCCGCCGCTCCCGCCGGGTTCCCACGGTACCGCTTCCGGTACGCCGCAGTCATCGCTCCCCCTCAGGGGGGAAACAACACCCCCCCATACACACACACACACACAAAACCCCCCCCTCTTAGCTTCCTTCTTTGCCGGGTCCTAAGAGACCAGGCCGCGGCAGAGCTGTGGGTCATTAGTGTCCAAAGCCCGCGGCCGGCGATATTGCCTTTCCAGCCCGGCGGCTAGGAGAAACACCAGGATCTTTTATTCCTGGGTTCAAGGTCTCGACGGACCCTTTTCTGCACCGGACCCTGTAAGGTCTGAGGCTGCCGGTGCGTTTCATGTGGGGGTTGAAGAGGCCTTTTCGTTCCTAATTGCCCGTAGCGAGTAACAGAGCTTTGCCTTCTTGAAGGTTGCGGCCTCCGACCGTGAGACTGAAATAAGAGTCTTTGCGAACACGCGGAGGTCGTCGGGCTGATGGCGACTAGAACCTAACCGGCCGCACGCAGGCGCAGTGTGATTGGCTGGAGCCGAGCGGTGGCCGCCCCGACGCGTGCCGGCCTCGCCCCCTGGCTGTCGGGCCCGGCTCCCGGCCGCCGGAGCTCGGTGGATTCTGCGTCTGCGCCGCCCGCAGCAGCCGCAGCCATGGCGGCAGAGGCCTCCCCAGAGCCCGACACCGCCGAAGTGTTGCCGCAGCACAAGTTCGACAGCGGGGCCTTAGAGGCCTACCTAAGCCATCACTTGCCCGGCTTTGCGGCCGAGCCCGAGGCCACGCTGACCATTGCCCAGTACAGGTATCGACGCCGGCTTCTCCTCCAGCAGAAACAGATCTGTGCATTGTGCTTTTCTCTCTCTGGCCCTGGGGTGGAGTCGTCATTTCCCCCATCCCAGCTGCTTTTCCTGCGGTGACTCACTGTGCAGGTGGGGGCTGCCGTCCGCGGGGTCCCCTTGCGTTTCCTTCAGGGCATCTCCAATTCGAGGACTGTAACGGAAGCACCACAGCATTCACGATTCCAGCTCTGAGAAGGAATCTTTGTAAAAGTTTGCAATTATATGCCTGGAGGGCTCACTGAGACCGTTATGGTTGGAAGCTCTGTGGAATATAAAGAGGTCTTGCAACTTTTTTTCTATAACCATTAGATTTTTTTTTTTTTCTGAGAAGCAGGTGTAATTCCGTTAAAATTGGCCATATTCTTGGAGATTGAGATAGTGGCACCAGCTGGGGGAATGAATTCTAATCCTATACCTTCTGTTTAGTAGATCACTCCACCGCTTTGGGCTTTAGTTCTTTTGAAGTGATGGAATGGAACTGGCTGGCGATCCTGAAAGTGCTATTCCCCACCATGAATCTGGCTCTGATCGGTTTTATAATAGAAAACAAATTTTTTGAAATAAAAAAAAAATAGTATTTTGATAAACACACAAAGCTATAGAAACTATCTTAGCTTTCAGGAAATTCTGTCACTTAAGGACTAGGAATTTAAACGTTACATAAACTCCTGAGAACCAGTTTCCTGATCTGTAATAAGTATCCGTTCCTTTTGATAATTAAGTGCTGTAATAATCGGTGAAATATTTTAAACTTTGTTTACAATACAAGTTTCTAGGCTAGAAACCTAAACTGGTTTTAATTCTGTACTACAAGACTCTCTGACCCATCTCGATTACCCCTATTTTTATTTTCACACTAATCAATAGTCAAGGAACACAAATGCCAGAGGCCTGTAATACTGTCAGGATGTTTCTTTCTCCAGCTACATTCAGCTCTGTGAGTGCAGGCAAAGAGGTGGATTTAACCCAGGATAGAGGAAGCCAAGCAAATATCATGGAGAGAGGGCAAGTGTATTAAAGATGGACTCAAGGGACTGACAATATAATTGACCATCAAAATTAAGTGAGTTCAGAAAGGATGTGGTGGGGGAAGGGGAAGCTGAAGGACAGTAAACAGTAGTATGATCAATGGACTGTTGATCCCAGGATTGAAGGATCTTTGGAATGAACGTACCAGCAGGAATGACTCGAAAGATAGATTATGGTCAGATAGAAATGCTTACCGTGGAGGATTATGCAGTGTTTGAGTTCTTAATGTGTAAGATGTGTCCCCTAGAGTGGGTAAAGTAGTATAAATGAAAATATCGCTGAAGTAGAAGAATTCAAGGAACTGACAGGCCTGAGTGTTAGAAATGAACATCTGAGTGAAGTTTGAAATCATGATAGGAGTAGTGTAAATAAAAGCAATAGTGAGTCAATAGGCAATGAGGAGTAGTGTAAATAAGAGCAATAGTGAGTCAATAGACAATGAGGGAGAGTGATTGCAACAGAGTAGATTGCAGCAAGAAAGGGTGGAATGTGTTAATCTCATAATATGAAATTCAAAATTGGGTGAAGTTTAGGCAGGAAGGAGGGCAACGAGTTTGCAAGTGGCAATGAGTATCAGGAGAAACATCGACTCCATCTCCAGGCCCACAAGATGAGTGATAATAGGGAGAAAATCGACCACTTTAGAGGTCTACAAAGGAAACAAGGTCCTTGTGGAACATTCAGATTTTAGTGAAAGCAAGGAGATGATAGGTCCATTCAGAGAAGAGAGTGAGGCTGTATGTGATTACGCTGAAAGACAATTCCAGGGGGTACAAAGGAAAGATAATCTGCAGCTCTTTCTGCTAATGTTAAATTCTTCCTTTTTAGTAATCTGATTCTTCATCAGCCATTTGATGGTTCCACTGTACTTGCCAAGAATCTTCCGTTTGACTTCATCCTTGATTCTGCTTTGATGTGTCTCATCATCTGCGTGGCCTTACTGGTGAATACATAGCATCGGAGCATATTCTTAGGGGATCTTTTGCCCTTCTGCTTCTCATCTCCAGCTTTGTACTTTTAAATTTTAAGCCTCTTGGACCACATACTCAATGTTTTCCATGCTCAAACACCATGACATTGGCCTTTTAATCTTCTCTTTTCTTGATCTCTTATCTAGGGCAAATATATTTAAGATGCTGTTATCAATATCAAAAGTTACTTTAATTTGTACAAATCTGAAGGGTGTAGGAGGCATATTTGTGAGTTCAAACTTGCCAAACTGGTTGTTATTTTTAATCATTGCTCACTCAGTTTCACAGAGTAGATAGTGAAGGTCTAAGTCCACTTTGAATGAACTTGTGGTATTGCGCTTAACCAGAATAGTCATGACTATTGGGATATGATTATTGATTGTTATTTTTCATCAATGCTCACTCAGATTCATAGAGTAGATAGTGAAGGTCTAAGTCCACTTGGAATGAACTGTGGTATTGCGCTTAATCAGGATAGTCATGACTATGAAATCACCAGTGATTTCAATACCAAAGTAGTAGTTTCAGTATTACTAGGAAAAGGGATGATATCAAAGAGCAATGAATCCTGAGTATTTTCAGGTTTATCTCCAGATACCCTTAAGATGGGTACCTACATACCTACAAGATGACTGCCTACATAGCTGCAAACATAAGTAACACCCTTATCAGGATTGATGCTTTTTTCAAATTTCTTGCCTTTGGGAAAAAAAAAAAAAAATCCTGTGGGAATTTCTAAGTTTCTGAAGCTTGGAGATGCAGCTAAAACCACCCACTAGATGACCTCACAGGCCTGAGACTTCTCTAGCAAGAAGTGAAGGAAGGGTTAAAAAACCTTTTCTTCTCAATAGACAAGCTAAGTTAACTTTCTAGCTCTGTTACTCTGGTAACTTGGTAAAGGTGGTATGTCAGCTATGTGTCTAGGCAACATTACTTCTGGTAGAGATAATATCTAATTGATAAACTGTATCTGAACTGGAAGGCCTGGAAATGAACTCTTAAGTTCAAAGTATCCCAAAGTGGGATACTTTGGGCTTCCCTGAGTGTAGCAAGTTCTTGGAACTGCTCATGTTCCTTGTTAGGCTGCTGGGAGCCATGTCCAGAGGATTGTTACTGGAGGAAGTAGCTCCTGTGGAACACGAGGCTTCTAAGCCAGGTTGGCACCCATCCTCACCTGTGTGGACTCATTTCTTAGAACCTGAGCTATCACCTAAGGGGTACAGGGGTCACAGAGTTGATCCTAGCATACTGCATGGACTACTGAGATGCTTCTACTCTAGATGCTCATCTGATGCTGCCCTGCTGGAATACTGTATTTCTTGACTTCATATGCTTCCTAGTGAACCAATGCAGAGGGTAGCCTGTTAGGGTTTTGTGAGATTGATTGTCTAATCAAAGCCTTCTCCAGCCAAGTGAGTTTCCCTAACTACACACTTAAAATGCAAAGAATTCCATCTTTGTTAATTAAGGTTTGACAAATCAAAAGTGCTACTACCTCTTTGGTTATAGTTCACATTTCTTTCAGCACCAAATGTCTTGTCCAAGCCCTAAGCAATAGTTATGGCTCTTCGCTTATTGATGATTCTTACAGTATTGATATCATCAGTGGTTTCTAGACTATATGGTGTCCTGATGGTGAGAGTGCTTAAAGTTAGCCATTACTGTGTTCCCCGTGTTGGTGATGATCTTCCCAAGGTAGACTTCTGCATTTTCGCAGGGTCTTTGTTAGAACTATGGTAGATATTTATACAGGGGAGAAGCTTTTAGTTTGGTGAGATTTTTTTTTTTAAACAGAAATACATGTTTTTTTAATTTATTTTTCTTAATTTAAGAGACAGAGCATAAGCATAAGCAGGGGGAGGCACAGGGAGAAGCAGACTCCCCACTGAGTAGGGGGCCCAATGCGGGCCTCAATACTAGGACCCTGAGATCATGACCTGAGCCGAAAGCAGACATTTAACCAACTGAGCCACTCAGACTCCCCTAAATTTATTTTTCTATTGAAGTATAGTGCCACTGGGATTGTTTTTGAGATAAAATTTATCATAAAATTTAAAATTTGAACTATTTTAAACTGTACAGTTTGGTGAATTTTAGTATATTCACAATTTTGTGTCACCAATACTATTATCTAATTCCAGAACATTTCTATCACCCCCAAAAAACCCTCACCTCCCAATTCTCCCCTCCTCTCATCTCTTAGCAGCCACTAATCCACTTTCTGTTGCTATGGATTTATAGATTTTGAACATTTCATAGAAGTGGAATCATATGGAATATGTGCCTTTTGTGTCTGGCTTTTTTCACTTAGCACCAGGTTTTCAAAGTCCATGTTGCAGCACATATCAGGGATTGATTCTTTTCATTATTAAGTCCTCTTTTTCATACTGTTGGAGTCTTCAAAAGCTAGGTAATTCTAAGCTGCCCATATTGTAAATGAAGGTGTTAATTTAATGGTTTTGATATCTGGAGTGCATTTTTAGTTCATGTGAGAATTTCTGCTCACCCAGCAGGGAAATCCAGTGCCCTGGTATCTGAGTTACCTGGAGCCCTTCTGTACTTTCCTGGCCCAAGTATCTACCCTGGGACCTTGTTTACCACAGTTCCCATTGTGGAGAGCTGGGATACCCATCTTCTTGGGTACTAGCCTTGGTGAAGCATCTGGGGGTTATATCTCTAACAGTAGATGAGGGGACCCTAACCTAGCTATTAATTAACTCTTTAATTTTCTGACTAATAGATACAATCTCTCCTCCCAGCCTTTATTTATTTAGATCTAGGCATTGTTCTAGGGATACTTCTGATAAAACTCATGATTTGGGATGCCTGGGTGGCTCAGCGGTTGAGCGTCTGCCTTTTTGGCTCAGGTCATAATCCTGGGACTCTGGGATTGAGTCACACATCAGGCTTCCTGCATGAAGCCTGCTTCTCCCTCTGCCTATGTCTCTCTCTCTCTCTCTCTCTCTTTCATGAATAAATAAATAAAATCTTTTTAAAAAATAAATAAAACTCATGATTTGCAGGGAGTGAGGTCTTCTCTTCTACCTGTGTTATAGGTTCTCCACCTACCCCTGTTACCATCTGCATTATGTCATCCAAAAACTAGTATTTTGAGCTGCTGGTAGCACCCTTCTTGGTTTTCTAGCAATGAAATAGGTTTGTTTTTATTTTGTGTTTCTTTTGACATTTTGGTAAGATTTGGGAAAGAAGGGAAATATCTTTGTAGTTGACCTTTCCTCTACTCTTACCTAGATCAGGACAGTCCAATCCAACCTTTTATCTCCAGAAAGGCTCTCAAGCCTATGTACTCAGAAAAAAACCACCTGGTTCACTACTTCCTAAAGCACATAAGGTATGGTATACAAATGCAATAATTCTTTGTTGACAAATACTTTTTATATGCAGAAAAATAATTTAAATTGGTTTTAAAAGTCATCTCATTATTAAACAATAATACATTTTATTTCTTAGATAAAAATTTCACTTGAATTGTATCCCATTTTTAAAAAGGACTTGAGGTTGAAATCTGAGGCTGTCTTTAGGTCATTAATCTTGTGCAATACCCAGTCCTCTTATGGATTTGATTCCTTCCTTACAATTGGCTAAAAATGCAATCCAGTGAATATTTTCAGTGCTGCTCATTTATAGATGTTTGTCTTTGGTTATATATTTTTTAATTATGTTTTTAAAATTATCTTACAATAATATCTACTCACTGAAGGATCTTAATATATTTGCTCTGACAATCCATTGATCTTCTGCTAATAAAAAATACTTGAATAATCATTTTAAAGTATTCTCTGAATATTAGGCTTAGTGAGAATTAAAAAAGATTTGTTAAAAATTGAGTCTATTTTTAGGAAATAGCTATTATCTGTAGAATTTTAGAGAAGAAAACAAGAGAAAGCAAATCAAAGTCCTGGAAACATTGAAAGCACTGCATATTTAGGGTATTATCATAAACATGTTTAATAGGCGTTTCCCAGGCCAAGCTGACTGGGTTAGGGCCATTGAAGGATGGGCTTAAGATTACACATTAATGGAAAAATGCAGACTCTGGCTTTCTTGGTTCCATATCCAAGAAACTTGAGGATGCTAAAAATCAAAAAGTTGGGTAACTTCAAGTCTCAACATGGTAAGTCTAAAGAAGAATCCCCCCTGTGCCCAGAAGTTTATGCCCAATAAATGGCTCTCTTTCTCTCTCTTCCTGATAACATCTTATCAAAAGACTGAAAATAACATAATGATCATAATGATCTCAGCCCAAGTATCTGGCTTAGTTGGTTTCAACTCCCTTCCTTGTTTCTAAGTCCACACTGCAAAAAAAAAAAAAAAAAAAAAACCACTGTTCTCACACTGCCGTCCACTTTATGACTCCCTGACCCATTTGTCCTTACCATCATCCACCTCACCCCCAGCACCAGGGGATTACAAACACTTCTTTCACAGTCTTTGGTTTCATTGACTTCTCTCACCTGGGTCCTGGTTATAGTCCTATCTCTGCCTTAGTTAATCTTTGTTAACTGCTGTTGTCCAAGAGAGCTGCATGATTTCTCCTCATCAGTCACTGTGGGCGCCTGGGTGGTGCACAGTTGGTTAAGCATCACACTCTTGGTTTTGGCTTAAGCTGTGAGATTGAGCCTGGAGCCGAGTCCCACGTCGGGTTCTATGCTCTAAGCTCAGCGAGGAGTCTGCTTAAGAATCTGCCTCTCAGGGATCCCTGGGTGGCGCAGCGGTTTGGCGCCTGCCTTTGGCCCAGGGCGCAATCCTGGAGACCCGGGATCGAATCCCACGTGGGGCTCCCAGTGCATGGAGCCTGCTTCTCCCACTGACCATGTCTCTGCCTCTGTGTGTGTGTGTGTGACTATCATAAAAAAAAAAAAAAAAAAAAGAATCTGCCTCTCAAATAAATAAATAAATAAGAAGAAGAATCTGCCTCTCCCCACCCCCATCTAAAATAAATCTTAAAAAAGAAGAAAGTGATCAGTCACCACTGAGTCTGGGGCAGATGAGTTAGCATTATAGCTCTGCTATAAGCTGTGTCCTCAGGTCCTGAGTGATAGGCCCGTGTATCTGTCCTGGTTGAGGAGGCCCTTCTATTTTATTTGGGTCCCTGCTTCAGTACTTGCTTGCATCTTATTGCCTCCATTCCCTGTGGTTATCTTGAGCTCCATGGTAGCCTTGAGTACCTAGAACGATTCCCCTACCCCTGCTTTAGAAATAAGTACCTCTTTTGATCTCCAGAAGGAGCTAGTACTTTTTCCCTGGTACTAGCACTCTCTGTCCTCCCCCAGCACCCTATAGCTAACTGCTCAGAGCATTAGAATAGAGACTTGCCTGATCCCCCTTGGGAGTCATGAGAAAGAAAGAGTGAGCAAGCATAAGCCAGTAAGCAAGCAGGGAACTGTTGAGAACAAAGATGTTTTTATGATAATCTGTGAAATATTGTTGTCAGGAACTGTTGCCTTCATAGTCACAGAGCCAATATTAAGCCCCATACACGTGCCTATCCTTTAGCCTAATTAAATGATCATGGTCTTTTTAAGTGCTAGCCTACTTTATAACTGTAATAATTGCACTAACACTACTTTTAAGGAAAATATTATCCTCTAGGTCATTTGTTGATACTGTTTCAAAATTGATTTCTAGCCTTTTTTTAAAAAAAAGATTTTATTTATTTATTTATTTATTTATTTATTTATTTATTTATTTGAGACACACAGAGAGAGAGAGGCAGAGACACAGGCAGAAGGAGAAGCAGGCTCCATGCAGAAGCCCAACATGGGACTCGATCCCGGGACTCCAGGATCACACTCTGGGCCAAAGGCAGACACTAAGCCGCTGAGCCACCCAGGGATTCCCTGATTTCTAGCCTTAATCTAAGCTCACTATAGTTATTAAATGTCTGTGTTTCTGGGGTGCCTGGCTGGCTCTGTTGGCAGAGCACATAACTCTTCTTGGGGTCATGAGTTTGAGCCATGTAGGATGTAGAGATTACTAAAACATAATAATTTTAAAAATCTTTAAAGTTTCTGTTTCTGATTTTTAATAATTCATTGTCCTATTTAGATTGATAGAGAATTCAAAGTCCAGAAAGCTTTGTTTTCAGTTGGATTCCCCGTTCCCAAACCTTTATTGTACTGCAGTGATCCTTCTGTCATTGGAACAGAATTTTACATGATGGAACATGTGCAGGTAAATTCACAATCTTATTTTATTGTTACTTCTATTTTTAATGATGAATTTAGATGCCAATAAATTATAGCTTGTTAATTAACATTTTAGGTAATTAGTTTGTGTTTCAAGAGCTTAAACTTTTGTTTTAATAAGTACAAGGAATGTGAGAGAGGTGAATAGACTAGGAACAAATTCAGTTGAGGGTGTTTAACTTATTCTTAAATTTTCCTCTAGGTGGCAATAAAGAACTATATGTAATGGCAATAACCAAATGCTCCAGACGGAAGGGGGAAAACTACTTCCAAATCAATCCATTAAGAACAGTAATTTCAAAGTGTTTAAAAAAATTTTTTTGCGAGTGTAACTTGAAAGTAGTTTTTTCCTTTAAGTTCAACTTGGAATGTCCTTTAGCATACATACTCTGTTAAACATGTTTCCTAAATGAATGTTTTTCTAGCATATTCTACAAAGAATGGTTTTTGGTCGCAAACTGTTAATCCTGATTTTTTTTTCTTGTAGGCAAGGGGGATTATGGCACAGCAAATAATTTGTGTGAAAATATTTTTTTCAGTTTTAAATTATTTGTTGTAATTGTTTCCATAGGGTCGAATCTTTCGTGATTTCACAATTCCTGGTGTTAGCCCAGCAGAACGGTCAGCCATATATGTGGCCATGATAGAAACCTTGGCTCGGTTACATTCCTTGAATGTACAGTCATTGCAGCTGGAAGGATATGGTAGAGGTGCTGGCTACTGCAAAAGACAGGTAATACATCCACATAAAGAGCTCCTTTTCTCAAGTTCTTGGAAATAATATACTTTATTAGTCAAAATAAAGACCTATTTTATGCTTTCTTGAAACTTGAACATAACTTTATTTTTTTTTAAGATTTTTTAAAAATTTATTCATGAGAGACACAGAGCGAGAGAGAGAGAGAGGCAGAGACACAGGCAGAGGGAGATGCAGGCTCCATGCAGGGAGCCTGACGTGGGACTCAATCCCGTGACTCCAGGATCATGCCCTGGGCAGAAGGCGGCCCTAAACTGCTTAGCCACCAGGGCTGCCCTGAACATAACTTTTAATATCAGCCTTGTATTGGCTTGTTGTTAGCATGAAATAATTTTATATTTTTAGATCAGGTTTTTTCAGCCTAAGCTTCTGTAACTAACAAGATGTACATGAATGCAAATTTATTTTTTTTAATATTTCATTTATTTATTTGGCACAGAGAGCTAGGGAGGCAGGAGGCAGAAGGAGCAAAGGGAGGCAGAAGGAGATGGAGAGGGAGAAGCAGGCTCCTCGCTGAGCAGGGAGCCCAATACCAGATTCCATTCCAGGACTCTGGGATCATGACCAGGGCATCTGACCAAAGGCAGATGTTTAACTGACTGAGCCACCTAGGTGCCCTATGAATCCAATTTAAAGCTTTTCAGCCTCTTCACTTAATTTATCAATATATTTTCTGTACAGTTTCCCTTTTTAAGTTAACATATCTCTTAAGCACAGCTGTGTGTTTAACACTTGCTGAGTACTATGTTAAATATCAAGAAAATAGAAATAAATTCTTCCCCTAAAGGAATTTATGGTCATTTTTTGAGAGACCTGTACGTGAAGCTCATTTACATTAAACTTGAAAATATAATAAAAGAGTATATAATTTAGTAGTAAATTGTTTGTTACTCATCAGGAGAGCTGTTCTATTCAGAGGATAGGTATCACTGTGCCTTTGCTCAGGTGGGGAAAGCTTTGTGGGAGAGATGTCTTGCATTGTGTATTTATGAAAAGAGAAAATCTAGAGTGTTAGAGAAGACTTGGTGAACATTTCGTACCAAAGGGACAGCTAGTCCCATGTATGGGACTATTTCCCTTTGTATGTGTGTCTGTTTGAGGGGGCTGATGGAAGAGAGAAGGGAACTAAGATTTAGAGAGTACTCACTGTATGTCAGGTCCCATGGAAGGTGAATTGCTGACCTACTCTTTTTAAATCTTTGTAACAACCATAAGACATAGGTCTTATTACCCCCATTTTATAGGTGAGGAATCAGACCAATGGGTATCAGATAACACATGAATAAGTGGCTTAGACATAATTTGTACCCCGGTCCGTATGATTCCAAAGATGTAGGTCTTTACCCCCTAAATTGAACAGAGATACCGTGGGGAGTACAGAGAAAACTATAAGCTGACAAATAATATGGTCTCAATTGATGAAGGACTGACTGAGAATAGTTTGATTTGTTTGCATTTAATCCTAAGAAAAATAAAAAGTTCTTGCATTCCTTATACCTGAAAATAGATTTAGAAGATTCTGGGGGCGGGGGGGACAGCCCTGGTGGTTCAGTGGTTTAGCGCCGCCTTCCGCCCAGGGCATGATCCTGGAGACCTGGGATCGAGTCCCACATTGGGCTCCCTGCATGGAGCCTGCTTCTCCCTCTGCCTGTCTCTGCCTCTCTCTCTCTGTGTCTCTCATGAATAAATAAATAAATAAAATCTTAAAAAAAAAAGATTCTTTGGGTAATAGGAAAGGGTATTAAAATGAAAAATAAAAATCTAGTCCCAATATTTCCTTTTTCAGGGATTATTTGTTGCTTATGACCCTTCCAGAAATCTCAGAAGTCCCCTATGCCTATTTATTTGTGTATATATGTGTATATGTTTGCATACATTATTTTTTCTTCCACAAAACAGTTGCAGAATAAAGACTAGAACCCATATGTCTTGATTCCTATGCCAGTATTTTTTTTCCTGATAAAAATCTAGGTTAGTAAAATGGAATTAGATGGAAGAGATTTAAATGTTTTAGGCTTATGTGAATATTACTTTAGGCATTTGTCTTCAGCATTTAGGAATAAGACCAAATTTGATATAATCAAGTTTTGTTTTAGAATTGCTTGATCTTCTACTTTCAGTTCTATAATTTTTCTTATTTGTATATCTTTAGGTATCAACCTGGACAGAACAATATCAAGCTGCAGCTCATCAGGATGTCCCTGCCATGAACCAGCTATCTGACTGGCTAATGAAAAACTTGCCAGATAATGACAATGAAGAAAATTTGGTTCATGGAGATTACAAACTAGATAACATTGTTTTCCACCCTACAGAGGTACTGTAAGCCATTTTTATAATAAACTAAGTGGGTCTTAGCACTTCTGATTTGGGGCACAAGTACTAGGTAGATGTTCCCCTCAAGGCTCTGAAGGAGCCCAACCCAACCTCACTCTTCCCCTACCTTTTGGATTGTCTTCACCATACAAAACTTTTAGGAATGAGTTCTGCAGATTTTCTGTCAAAGATAGCTGCCTACCTTTAAGGCCAAGTCTACCCTCAGGATACCTGATTTACTACTTAAACAGGATTTGGGAATTTACTTGCATGTCACTATTTTCTTCAGAGATGTTTTTTATCTACAAAAAATATTTAGCTTATCCATATTCTTGTTCTTTTGGTTCATTTTCACTTCCTTTTCTTATCCTGTGAAGAATTTTTAATTTAAGTAATTATAAACTTAGGACAGAATTCCAAAAACCTTTTTTGAGGTTTTGAAAGAATTCTATGAGATTAATGTGACCTTGCTCTGTGTAAATGTACACAGTATAATCTTTATTTATTAATTTTTTATAAGATTTTATTTATTCATGAGAGACACAGAGAGGCAGAAACAGAGGCAGGGGGAGAAGCAGGCTCCCCGCAGAGTGCCCAATGCAGGACTCGATCCCAGGACCCCTAGGATCACAACCTGAGCCAAAGGCAGACACTGAGCCACCCAAGCACTCCCACAGTATAATCTTTATAAAGGCTACAGAAAATTCAAAACTATAACTCTCCTCCATGAAGCATAGACAGTGAGGCCTAGGATTGGAAGAGTATGGTGGGAATGAGGAAACCACTTAGTTTTCCTCATTACCTATATGCCATGGGACAAGACGCTTGGCCACTAGTAATTTGACATTAATGTGAAAGGTTTATAGTTCCCTGAATAAAAGAGGTTTTTCTGAGTTCATTAATTTTCTCAGAATGCTAAGATGTTTTAGAGCAGGAAGAGCTGTTCTGAATTCATGTGCTAAGCTTCTAGGTTTCATGTTCTTTCCCTATAGGAAGAGGACAGGAGAAAAATAGCATTATAAATTACATTGCTGTCATAATTCAAAGTAGTATTATATGAAATCAGGATTCAAATATAACATAAAATCAGGAGCACATTCACCAGCCAGACAGAAAACTTTTTATAGGAAAGTCAGTTTGGATAGTAAAGTTATGTGTATGTAATTATATATGTGTATGGGTAAACTTTTGTTAATGGCACTGATTAATTCTGAAATAACTTTGTTAAATATGGATTAGGAAGATTAAAGAATGCTAACTAATAACCTGGAAAATTTTTAAAAGTTTATACCTTAAAACTTAGCAGGATCAGGCCTCTATTTGGTCTGTATCATTTGAGTCTTTAATATTTCAGGAGCCTATCTTTGAATAAGTCAGTCTTCTATGTGTTCTATGTACTTTTTTTTTTTTTTTAAGATTTTATTTATTTATCCATAGAGAGGAAGAGACGCAGAGACACAGGCACCATGCAGAGAGCCGGACCTGTGACTCCATCCAGGGTCTCCAAGATCACGCCCTGGGCTGCAGGTGGCGCTAAATGGCTGTGCCACCAGGGCTGCCCCCTTTTTTTTTTTTTTTTAAGATTTTATTTATTTATTCATGAAAGACACAGATAGAGAGAAGCAGGGGCACAAGCAGAGGGAGAAGCAGGCTTCATGCAGGAAACCCAATGCATGACTCAGTCCCGTATCGCAGAATCACACCCTGAGCCAAAGGCAGACGCTCAATCACTGAGCCACCCAGTCATCCCTCTATGTACATTTTTACTCAGTGCTTAAGCAAGGAAGGGAAAATTCAGGCCTAGATCTCTTGAATTTTGTGTCATCAACCAAGATGTTTAAATTTAGGATTAGTCATAATATGTTGAAAGTAATGGCAAAACACTAAGTACCATATTTTACTCCCTTTTCATTTTTAATCTCATATTAGAAAACCATTTCTTACAGGATTAAAGTTGTCGAACAGATGTCATCTTCCTTTAGATAAGCAGAATATTAAATAGTTGAAAAAGCCATTATTTTAAAAAAGAAACAACTGGTAGAGGCAGATTTCTGACATATATGATTATCTTTTAATGTATTAGAATTATATGGTATCTTGTAAAATGTCGTCTTTATATATATCCAATAAACCCATAATTAATAGTTAAATAAAATTTAATCAATTTCTGCCTCCTATAAATATTGTAGCTGATTTTTTTTTGAATTAACATGTGGTTGGCAGAGTACAAGTCAACTACTATTTATTTATTGCCAGCTATTTGCTCTAAAAGATAACGTTGGAAAGGAAGTACAGCGCTTAATGAGCTCAAAATACAAGTGGAGAGGAAAAAGAAATTAGCTCACCGCAATGAACCATATATACCCAAGTGTTGAAGTATGCCATACAAAGTGAACTTTAAGAGAAGTCAGAGGGAAAGATACACTGTAGACTGTCACTTATAGCTGTGAAATATTAAAATTTAATTTTAGTTAATAGTTTATCTTTTCCACCTCATATTTTATCTTTTTTTATTTTTTAAATGTCCCCTTTATTTATTTTCTTAAGTTAACTCTACCCTCAATGTGGGGCTCAAACTCATGACCCTAAGATCAAGAATCACATGCTATACCTACTGAGCCAGCCAGGTACCCCCCTCCACCTCCTTTATTTAGATTTAAGAATTAAATGGGAAAATTAGGGTATGTTTCTTCTTCTTTTTTTTAATAATTTTATTTTTTTTTCAAAGATTTCTGTTTATTTGATAGAGTGTGAGAGAGAGTGCCAACACAAGTAGGGCAGAAGGGCAGAGGGAGAGGGAGAAGCATACTCCCCTCTGGGCAGGGAACCCGATGCAGGGTTCCATCCCAGGACCCCAGGATCATGACCTACGCCAAAGGCAGATACTTGACTTAGTGACCCAGGCACCCTGAGTATGTTTCTTTTTTTTTTGTGAGAGAAAATTAGAGTATGTTTCTTTTTGTATGAAGGCATTCCACAAATTGAAAAATGAGTCCTTGGACTATAGCAAGCTGAATATGTGTATGTATGTGCTTACCTGTTTACATTCCTATGGATATGATTGAAAGCTTATTATTTTTTCTTTGAGAATAAGGATTACATTTAATTTTTTTTTTACCTTTGCCTCTAGAGTCTATATAGTAGATGCAGTAAATGGGGATCTGCTAGACTGTAACCTCCTTTAAAGCAGTAAGTGTAGCATTTATGTAGCAGGTGGTTACATGTTTCTGAATTAATCTAAGTTGAAAGAATTGATTTTATTAATCACTATTTCTATATCATATATTTGTCCTTAGTTTTTATTCTCTAACTGTGTGACCTTAGAACAAATAATTTAACCTCTCTCTGTGCCTCAGTTTTTATATTAATTTGTTTTTATTGATGTATAACTGACAAATCATATTAGTTTAGGTGTTCAACATGATTTGATACTTGCATATGCTATGAAATAGTAACCACAATAAGTATTGTTTCCCCTTTCACCCTATGATGTTACATAATATACTATACAATGTTATAGACTCTAGTCACCGGGGTGTATGTTGATCCCCTTATGGCTGAATTTTGTACCTCTTGACCCTCTTCTCCCATTTCACTCACATCATATCCTCCCTCTTACCTCTGGCAGCCACCAGTCTGCTCTCTTCATATATGAGTTTGGTTATATTTGTTTTGTTCATTTGTTTTTTAGAGGCCACATATAAGTGAAATCATATAGTATTAGTCTTCCTCTGTCTGACTTATTACACTTAGCATTATACCTTCAAGGTCTGCTCATGTTGTCACAAATGGCAAGATTTCACTCTTTTTATGGCTGAGTAATATTCTGTTGTACATATACCACATCTTTATCCATCCATCCATCCATCCATCCATCCTTCTATCAATGGATGCTTTGGTTATTTTAGCATCTTGGCCACTGTGAACAGTATGCAATAAACATAGGGGCATATGTCTTTTCTGACTAAATGTTTTTTTAATTTTCTTAATATAAATATACAGAAGTAGAATTGCTGTATCATATGATAGTTCTTTTCAATTTTTGAAGAAACCCCATACTGTTTTTTGTAGTGCTACACCAATCTAGAGTCCCACCAATGATGCACAGAAGTCCCCTTTTTTTCCACATCCTCACCAGCACTTGTTATTTTCTGTCTTCTTGAAAGTAGCCATTATGACAGGTATGAAATAATGCCTCATTATCTTATATCATCATTCTGATGGGTGATGTTAAGCATTTTTTTCATGTGACACGCTGGTCATCTGTATGTCTTCTTTGGAAAAATTTCTGTTTAGAATTTCTACCTATTTTTAATCAGATCATTTTTATTGAGTTATATGAGTTCTTTTATTTATTTTGGCTATTAACCCCTTATTGGATATATGATTTGCAAATACTTTGTCCCATTCAGGAGGTTGCCTTTCTATTTTATTGATGGTTTCCTTTG